>NC_141786.1:19460439-19609233 GCF_054643075.1 Acanthaster planci | reverse complement strand
ACAGCTCTGTAGTCAAATGTTGTGAGGGAAAGTTGAAATTATCGGCGGTTTAGAAAGAAGTGGAATGTAGTGGCAGATCATCTCAAGTCAGCTAAGTTCTTTGAAAGAACGATCAGAAATGTGTGTGTTGGTGTCCACTGTTTTCAACCGCTTGGATTTATCAGGAAACTTTAGCGATTTATTACCTTTTGATCCAGTCAAGGCACCTGAAATAACCCAGAACCGTGCATTTATAACGTAAGCACAGATCTTGCATTCATATTTGTAATGAAACCATGGGTAACCATGAGGGAGGTAACCGAATCTGCTGATACAGGCTTACTTAAGATCAAGGCCCTGAACAAAAATAACAGATCTGCTTCCTGGAAAACCTTATGAATGAACATGACTTAAAAGCATTTTGTTCTGAATATTTTGTAACTGATTGCTAACAGATGAAGCAGCACGGTGGAGATTTTAAATGGAAACTCAATGTCCGTAAATGTCTTCTTTTTTTTTGTGAGGGGAGTTTTTCTCCCAGATAAGGAAGCAGGGTTGTAAAAGGGGAGATTCCCTTCCTAGAAGGAAACAGTTGCTCTGTTGGTTTCAGTTAATTCCATTTCCAAAGGTGCTCTTTCCTCTGTTTATTTAGAGTAGTAGTTCGTGGAGTTTGAGAAGGAAGCAGCTGGTTTAGAAAAACACCCAGCTGTGCTTTTGGTTTCAATGCACGCAGGTTAATTAACATCAGCATACTTTTAACCCTAACACTCCTCAGTCCTCCAACAGGTGAAGAATTGAGGAGTGTTAGGGTTAATATACGTGTACCTACATGTATGGGTGTACATGTATATATATTCTCAGCTGTGTATTTTGATTGATTTCAAAGTGTAGATAGTGGCCTTCAGAAGTAAAATTTAATTCATTCTTCCTTTTTTAGAGAGATAAACATTGCTTTAATAATAACACTGACTTCTGTTTAAGCGGGCTGATCGAGTGTACACTCGCCCGTTGCCATTCCATCCCAATCAGCAAAGTGGAACATTTTGCCCAGCCCTTGGATTGTTTTGAAGAGGGGGATCAAGTTTGTTTGCTCTTGGAAAGGTGACGTGAGGGGCAGCAAAATACATGCATGGCCAATGCCAGAAAGTGGTGGGCTTTGTCATCACATGATGCCATGCACCAGGGTAGTTCTGGTTGACTGACGGTGTCATAGGGGGTCAGTTTCAGGCCAGATGGTGATAGAATTTTGGCAGCCGTGTCGTGGAAGCTAAACCAAGTCCTTGCAAGTTGATCACGACTTCACCAGTCATCTACATGTACTGTGTGCTAGTCTCCAGTCAAGTCACACACTGTTCAAACAGTGCTTGAAGGTCAAAATTATTTGCATATATGTACAGGTACCTGTATGCAGGCTGTTGACTGTCAACAGTACCTGTAGTGTGGGGATTTCCGAAGCGAAATATGTTGAGCGTGCAAAGAAGACAGTGTACTAGATTATTCAGTTCTACTTGTAAAACTTGTAAGAGGCAGGAATAATTACCCGTGCTTGAGTGGTTCCCATCGGGTTAGTAAAAACTGTATGCAACATTGAATTACGTAGTCTGAGCGGATTTGTTAAGCGTGTTTGATGCCCTTGAGTGAGCAGGGGGCCAAGCCAGGTTATGCACTAAACCACTCTGCAACATCGTCACAGAGTTTTGGTGTTTTGTTATTTCAACAAGTTGGTATTTTTGGCAGAAATTTACACTGCACCCGAGACACGTCCAACATCGGGTAATACCTTTAGCAAGTGCTTCATGAAGTGGCTGATGTCTCCTGTTCTTTTTTACAACCTCGTCTTCACAGTCAAACTTAAGCGTCACTTCATGTTCCGTAACCACCTCTGTCTAGTCTTCGAGCTCCTGTCCTACAACCTGTACGACCTCCTTCGCAACACTAACTTCCGTGGCGTCTCACTCAACCTGACGCGTAAGTTTGCACAGCAGATGTGCACGGCGCTGCTGTTCCTGGCCACGCCCGAGCTCAACATCATCCACTGCGACTTGAAGCCGGAAAACATCCTGCTCTGTAACCCCAAGCGAAGTGCAATCAAGATCGTCGACTTTGGCAGCTCCTGCCAGCTGGGTCAAAGGGTAAGGGTCAAAGGTCTTCCCAACACCGAAGTTAGCAGTTCCACTGAAGCTACAATCTCTGAAGTGGAACTAAGATGATCGACTTTGGTAGCCAGGTCAAAGGGAAGGGTCAAAGATTTCCTGACATACAAGTTTAAATAAGGCACTTCCATTTAAATGGAATGACGTTTCGGAAATTCTCATCATACATTTTCTCTTCCAAGAAATTTTTCCTTTCACAAAACATGAGAATGTTTCCCACAGTGGTAAAAGATTTCCACAGATTTTCCCACCAGTGTGAAAAGATTTTCACATCTTTTCCTGCAAGTGAAGAAACATCTTCATGCCCTTCCACACAAGTGAGGAAATTATTTTCACATCTTGTAAAAGGTGAACGTGAACGTAAAATCCAATTCTTTTCACAAAATTTCCCATTCCATTTCGCACTGTTAACTTTCAATTGCACTACGTTAATCAGAAGCACCACTGGTACATGTAGGCCTATTCTACTAAGACCATCAACTTTGAGTTGAGTTGAGTTGTTGGGTTGAGTTGAGGTTTGTTTTGTTTTTAGTTTAGATTAGTTGCACTGTAAATGTTTCAAAAATACTTGACTAATTATGAATTATTGAGGTTAGCAATGGAATTATGTTCAGTAAATGAAACAGTGTTTCAGCCGCCGAGGGGTAACTTACAAACTCGGATTTGTTTTCCCTGTCCCTTCCCATAATTCCTTTTCAGATATACCAGTACATCCAGAGTCGGTTCTACAGGTCCCCCGAGGTTCTGCTAGGCATACCCTACGACATGGCAATCGACATGTGGAGTCTGGGGTGCATACTTGTAGAGATGCACACGGGGGAGCCATTATTCAGCGGCTCCAATGAGGTAGGTTGAATTCGTACTCCCTTCCTTGTCGGTGCTCCGCCCCCTCTTCCGGCTGTTATTGGGTGTTGATGGTTCTATTGTGCCTACGTAACCATGCGCATTATTGAAAGGTACTGTCCATTATTTGCCGTGGTCAATAAAAATACCTGACAAATTTATTGTTGAAAGGCAAACTTTGTTCAAGGAAGATTATTGGAGTTGCTTTTTTTGGAAATTGCTATTAGAAGTGTACGCAAGCATTGACACGACACATGGTTTTTATTAGAATTTGTGAGTGCAGAGCATGGCGTCGCATAGCTGCATTCAAGTGAAGGTGAGTACGTGTCCCAGATGCTGAATTCAGGCGTCATTCAAAACATGACTCAGTAACTTTTGATCTGAGATGGAAATCCTAGAAATGCCTTCTCGAAATTTACAATATTTACTGAGCTGAATCTTCATGAGATTGTTCTTAGGTTCCCTACTTTAGCTTTTGTGTAATTTTGTTGCCTCAATGGAGCACAATGCACACATGACAAATGATGGACTGTACCAGACTTGTTCCATTCAATGGCTGTGTCCAAAGTTACTGCTGTGGCTAGGAGTAACGTGTATGCCTATGGAAGTTATTGGTTAGTGGTTGAAGCCACTTGCCATAGACAAGTGTATTACCTGCAGCCACAGCCAGTCATTTTGGAGATAAATGGCCAGTGATGGGTAGAATTGCCTTGCTCAAGGGCACACACATTATTACCCCAGGCTGGATTCGAACCTGCAACCTGCGGCTGTGCCAGCCAACTATAAATCCAATACTCTTAACCAAGAGGCCACAGCACTCCGAAATGAAGACCCGGCAAGATACGGGACAGAGGGGTACCCCTTCCACATGTCCAAACTCTAAAGACGCTCTCGACCATTGTTACCTAACACATCCGCCCTAGATATCTGAAAAGAATTGCTGAGATTCCAGTCAAACAGTGACTAACACAATGGGGGGGGGGGTCTCTCCATCCTATATCTCGCTTAAAATGCCCAAATAACAGTTTCGTTTGGAGGGCCCATCATTCTGACCTTGTTTACCCCTTTTTGTCCTCAGGTGGATCAGATGAATAAGATTATTGAGGTGCTGGGGATGCCCCTTCCACATATCATCGACCAGGCGCCCAAGGCCCACAAGTACTTCATCAAATCCGACAAAGTCTGGGTGCTCAAGAAGACGAGAGACGGCAAAAAGGTAGCAGCCACTGGATAGTCCAGGTTCTAGACTACTGGGTCCTTTTTTTCCCAGCTGAAAAAAGTCAAAAAGAGTCCCATGCAATGAATTGGTCTGAGCTAAAAATTTGAGACAACTTCATGCCTCTTCTCAGTGAAAACTATTCGAAATGCTATTTCTGGTTAGGTTAAACTGAAAAATGTACCTTCTTTTATGTTTTGAAGTTTCTTCTTTTTAAAGTATGAATGAGGGCCAGTTGCTGTGATGCCAACTCATTTCATATATGATGATTTGACTATAAGTTACCAAAATTCTGTTACTTGTTACTGCCACAGCATACAGACGTTTACACTTTTGGTCTTTGTTTTCTCCCCAAGTACAAGTCACCAGGGTCAAGAAAACTCCACGACATTTTAGGGGTGGAGTCTGGGGGTCCAGGTGGGAGGAGGGCAGGGGAACTAGGCCATTCGGTATCCGATTACCTCAAGTTCAAGGACCTTATACTTAGGTGAGTAGTCGCAAGTACCTGTGAGTAGTAGTTTTGACTTCTTTTGGTCTATGAGTCGATTGGTTTATTTATCAAAAATTGAAGCCAGTAGCCCTAGAGTCTGGTACCGATTAAAGAGAAGGGCGACATATGGAGAAACTCCAGACTGATTCTGACTATCCAGCCACTGTTCAAGAGTCTTATTAACAGGACTTGTGATTCCTCATTATTGCTTGCTTTGTTACTATTGTTAGTCAGATCTTGCTGGAAAATCAGTGGACATTAAAAATTGACTGTTAAATTAATGAAAACTGTAATTAAAAGTGGAATGACGTGTGAGAGAGAAAATGATTGAAGTTTGTGGGCCTGTAGCCTCCTTATATTTGTTGGACTCTGGAATAGGAAAACTGCAGCACACTTGATCAGTCAGTTTTGATTTACTGCCTGTGCGCAATGTGTATTCCATTTTGTAGTTGGTGCTTTCTGAACTCTCATGCTGACCTGTTCTTTCACGCTTAATGTGTTCTTCACTAATTTTAATAGTTATATTTTTTTTACCTGGCTCGTTTTACCCTGATAACTTTTCACTCAGAATGCTTGAGTACGACCCTGCGGCTCGAATCAAGCCTTACCACGCTCTCCAGCACTCGTTCTTCAAGCGCACGGCCGACGAGAGCACAAACACTAGCAACACACCCCCTCCACCAGTCCCAGCCATGGACCAATCTGCCACGCCCCCCTACGGGGGATGCCTCTTCCGGCTCTAGCTCAGGTAGGGTTTCACCATTTGTTCTTTCCCACACTATCTCGAGTGAACCTTGACTTATCTTTGTGCAATTCGTAAAGACATACTTTAATTGTATGAGCCGTGAAGTTGTAGTTATTTCTAATGAAGGGTTTGGCTATTTTAGTCATTTGTAGTTCATGCCCTCGTGCTGAACTTGTGACTTCACACTGGTCAGACTCGTGACCAGCATGCAGTTAACTTTGATGACTTGTGACAACTGAATACTTGTGGTGACTTGTGACTGATGTGAAATGACTTGTGACGAGTTGTGATGACTTGTGATGGTTTCTGGTGACTTCTGGTGACTTGTGATGGCTTATGGTAACTTGTTATGGACTAGTGACTGACTTCTGATGGCTTGCGGTGACATGTGGTTGACTTGTCACTGATGTGAACTGACTTGTGAAGAGTTGTTATGACTTGTGATGGTTTCGGGTGACTTGTGGTGACTTGTTATGGACTGGTGACTGACTTGTGATGGCTTGTGGTGACTTGTAACAGCTTCTCATTTGTGAAGGACTACATGTAGATATTAACTTTTGATGACTAGCTGTTCATCCAGCCATTGTAGTGACTTGTCAGGACGGTATTTAAGAGCAGAAGTGTAGTGCACAGATTAGGTACAATTTGAAGTCATGAGAAGTCACTGAAAGTACAATGAGAAAGGCAGGTGTGAATGATTGACTTCCTTCTGACCTCATCTCTGCTGACTGTTGTATCTGTGTTTTTCTCATAGGGGGGAGTAACAGGAGGGAGTCGGGGGGTCAGGCTCGGGGTCTGGAGGTCGAGCACAGCTCAGATCCATCCCAGACAAACACGGCAGGTTCCCATCAGGGTGGTTCCCATCATGCTTTGCAGCACGCTGCCGCTGGGAGTGGCTCCATGGACTATGAACCCTCGGCAACTCATGGCACAGCTGCAGCCCAGCTCACAGACCTGGGCTGCCGGCGACGGGAACGCCTTCGGCGCGCGGCCCAACAACAGTGCACACGGACACTTTCACGGCGGGTACCACTCGCATGGCCACTCTCGGAAGCACCATCCGCACCATGCTTCACCGTCAGGGTCCGAGCGGCGCTGTCACGCCAACCCAACGCCATCTCTGTCCCCCAGGCATCGCAGAACCCTGTCACGAACTTGTCTTCCGGTGCGCCCCAGCACGCTCACTACAATGCCGTGGACGCGACACCGGGACCCCGGCTACGTGTACCACGGACAGTTAGACTGTACCCCAGAGTGGATCCTTGAATATGCAATTAGCCGGTTATGGAGGTAACACCCACTCATTACTAGGGAGCCACGCCCCACCCTACCTCGGGCAGTAACCCCCATATACATGGACAGAGTGCAACAAACGCTAATATAAATTATGCAGCCGCTGTTGGGACAGCAACCCTATGGGTACTCAATAACAGGGCAAGCCCCTGTCAATCCAGTTCTAGTGACAACGCAACAGACTTCATTGCAAGGTGACGAGTCTCCGATGATGGGCCGTTGTACAACGCCCAGTAGTCAGTCACTAACCTTTGTTGATATCCGTAGATGAACTTATTTTAGCTAGCAAACAATGTAGATAATTTTTTTTTTAAATTGCACAGTTGGTTTTTTTTTTAAGAGGTCCCTCGTGGGCCGCCGTGTTGTCACAGCAGATCCACCCCCTCATGAGGAATGTAGTGGCCCATTGTAACACTCAACAGTGTACTCAGCATACTCTTGCATTAACTTGAAGGGGGGAGGACATGATTGTTAAACACGGAAAAATGGCCCCTACCTACGTGTACCTGCGCAATGAATGTTGATAGCCACAGTGATTCTGTGTAGTGTTCTCCCCCCTGGTCTCCACCACTTACCAAAAAGGGGTGTTCAGGCCTTCAGCAAAGTTGCTAAGCTCCCAACCCTTCAGATCCCTTCGTGATAAATGTGTAATTCCCTGTGGAACTGCTACACAGAGACGTTTGCTCGGAATTCTTATGCACCCAGTTGATGCACTTGTTCCATCGCTGTTGTCATCTTTCAACCGTGGAGCAGCCCAACTTAACTCTCCTCATTCTGCATCCATCTAGAGTGTCACAAAACCAGAAATAGTTGCACCTCTGTTGTTGTGACTTATCACCCCCAACTCCTGGTGCCATTTTGAGATTCACACAGAGAGCAAAGGATCATTTCCGGTTGCCTCACGTCTGTTGGATTGGCCATCCAACTCTCAGCTGGACTAGTAGAGAGCAGCCATACACAGTCCGCAATCATGCACTCACTGCACTGGTTTGTGCATGTACAGATAGCAAGCAAGTGCAAGTAGTTTTCGTCAGAATGTGCACAGTCTCCTTGTGTCATTGTGCGAGCGCTGGGCTTAAGACTGCCAACAGTGGTCAAGTGTTTGTCACGTCTCTTTGTCAATCTATAACAAGGTACTTGCTAATGGTGTCTATAATGTATAAAGGCAGTCAGAGCGCACCTGTCCGTATCTAAAACCAAGTCTATTCACAAAACGAAATGGGTTTACATATGCATCGTATATCACTTGGCAACAAACAGCTGTTGACAACAGAAAATCTCTTATCGATTTTTACGAATACAGTACAGTGAAATTGAACGTTAAACTTGGGAAAACGACTGGGGAAAAAAAGGAAAAAGAATTCGCAATCTCGGGTGAATTTCGCATTTTTGATGCCACTTTTCCCCTCTGCGAATTTGCAGTAAAGCTTGTGTGAAAATGTGCGAAAATGGTGCATAAACGGTGCGAAAAAATTGAAAAAATGGTGCGAAAAATGTGCGAAAATGGCATGGTGCAAAAAATTTGCGAATGCCGGGCGAATCTATGCGGAAAAAAATGCAAAAGCTGTATGAAAGTAAAGTGAACACAATGTGAAAAAGGTGTGAAAATGTCGTTCTGAAAATGTTTTGAAATTCTCGACGATGCCAACGTCGGAGGCATGGAGCAAACACTTTCTCTCAATGGATGTGAGTTGTTGTTTACTGGGCCTGCATTTTATGTGTGTGGGGACTGAAATGGGCCACTGTGCATGCGTTGTGCGTATGGATCGGTTTTGAGTACAAACACGTGGTCGTCTTACTCCCCGTAGACGCGATGCAGTAAATTATTTCTAGCCCCAGGGACCACACTATCTTTTAATCAATTTTAGCACAAATGGATAGGGTTTGAGTTGCCTGAACGCTTCATTGAAAATTCCGGGAAAGGAGATGAAGTTTCTAGACATTTGATCCGCTAAAAACGGGCATTTTTTATGTGGAAGTTTAGAGGCTTTCTGGCAGATCTACAAGAAACTAGATATTTTTTAAAAAGAAAGGGTCGGAAACACCTTAGAAAGATGAGGTTTACATCACGAATGGGGACGCATCCCAGCGATAAGTGCACAGTGATTTTCAGAATGGTGGTAGCCAAGTGTACGCGCACAGCGGCCGGTCAACATGGTGTCCGCACTTGATAGCCTCCCATGTGCCACTGTACATAGGTGGATACAGACTGCCTGAGATTTTGTCTTTGGTATTCACTGCTTTTATTTCTGCTTTTCCAAGATAAATACCAAGTATTATGATATTTGGTGGCTCTTTTGTTCCTCTCGATTCCTGCAGAACAAAATTGTACATTCAAAGACCAATAAAGTTTGGTGGGGGATGTTTTTGACGACTGTTCAGCTACATGTACTTGTAAACTTCACACTTAAAAATTGATTTTGTTTTTTTCTGGGTTAATTTCCTTCTCAGTTGTTAAACAGGTGTTAACATTTTCCCACTTGTGAAAAGTTTTCACACTTGTGAAAAACAGGCATGAAAATTTTCCCACTTGTGTAAAGAAGGTGAGAACATTTTTCCCACTGAGGGGAAAGTTTTTAATGATTTGCGAAAAGAATATTCAATTTCTCGAATGAAAAACTGTGTGAAATTTTCCCCACTTTTGAGGTTTAACTTTCAATTGCACTGTACTGTACACCACAGTCATTTGTTGCAACTTGGCATTCTCCGAAGTCTTTGGATAATATCTCCCTTGATCCCAACCGTCAGATTCCTTAATAGCCAGCAAATGTACTAAGTTTCTGTTGAGGCCCCACTGTGTTTTCTTGTAACCCTTACCGCCACCCTTGTTTGATAAATAACCCGAGCAATTGTTGGTAAATCACCACAGTTTGAAAATCAGTGTTGCCAAAATCTATAACCGTACCTACTCAGCTTCCAACATCTGAATGTCTCGTCCTACCCATGACGTGTTATAAATATGTTTATTCATCAAATTGGAACTGTGTGACTGAATGGACGTTAAGAAATAATGCTGCACACGTACCTGTTGAAGGACAGTGCATGCGTGTTTAGAGCCATTGTCAACTAGTTTTATCTCATGCTGCCAACGTGACGAAGCCACGCCCACCTCTTGAGCACAGTAGGCTAGCTGTGATTAGATTTTGAAAGACAAAGTTGGCAAATGTTTGCAAACATTTTTGAAAAGGGGAATCATCATCCAATTGGAGTTTCTGTTGCTGCAGTACAGGCACTGTAAGCAGCCACAAGCTTACATTGTAGCCAACTTGTGATTGGACATTGCCAGCAGACATTTGTGTGATGATTGGCCACTGTGTGCCAATCACCTGCACTACTTACCAATCAGAGAGTCTCTAAGAAATGTACATTTCCATCAACTCCCAGGTGTCTGTTTTTGGAGTGAAAATCAGGTTGACTGTTGAGATTTCTCTTCCCGTTATTCAGCATTCATGTTTCCTTTGCACGTCGAGATTTGTTTCTTTTCTGAAATGGTTATTATTTGTTATTGTTACGTCGAACGTGCACTCGTTTCACCTCCTTTCAATTTAAACTGAAATGTGAGTTACTGAACATCTTTACGCTCCTTTGCTGGTCCCAACCGCCGTTTCAGGGCGCTGGAACGGACAAATACCCTCACAAAAGTTTGGAGAGGAACTGTACAGGGGTCACAAAACTTTCTTGGTAATTCAGTACGATTACTTGGAAATTAGCTCATCCCAGGGCCTCGTCAGTGCGGTCCAGATGAGCAAATGGCTTACATTGGCCGACTTTTTTGACCAAGTCAATGGAGCAGGGAATAAAGTTCAAAGTCACACATGCCCTCCTAAAACTACCAAGCAGACAGAAGCAGGGTCACTTTTGCACATCCCTGCACTTCAGCGGGAGACCTGGTGTCAAAATCAAAACATAAACAAATAACAAAACCTTTCCTGACTGTGGTCAACAACTGTTTGTTCCATATAACAACGATGCGGGATATGGACCCGACCACTGTGGACCTTAGATTACGCACAAACACGAAATTTAGTGGATGTCAAAGTCCGGGTGGTGTATAACCAGCCTAGAATGTCACTTACACAACCGCTTGTAACTTTGTCATACGACTCCTAGCTGGACTCACTCTGGCGAATTACTCAGTTGAAAGTGATGGAGGCTGTTCTAAAATTCCTGGAAATATTCTGGTTTTTGTCACACGAGCAACGTCTCCTACTTGACCCAAGTTACAGTGAGACCCCTGTTGTAAAAGCACATCATTTTCACATCACTGCAACTTTGTTTTTGGTTCACTTGAAAAAAATGGCATGATGGGAAGAGTGCAAAGGATCATGGGTACAGTGTATCACTGTCACCTTTTTTTCTTATAAAAAAGCGAGTAACAGGATTGGTCAGGGGTGTTTAGTTGCGGGACCTCTGATTGGTCGGTATCTGACGTGCTTCATTTGCATGGAATTTTGAGAATAATGTGCAAGTATGTAAAGTTGGAAGGAAAATATGGAAATGTATGATAATCATGTGCGTGTTTTGTTTAATATCCTCCACGAGCAATTTACATGTATGTGGTGGACTTTGTGCGCACAACACTATTACATGTAACTGTGCATGTTGTTAAAATGTACACGGGACATAACCCACGTGTGATAGGCTACAATTATGCACACAGAGTACACCTGGAACTATTAGAAAATAATGTAATCCAAATTATCAAGCGAATTCGGTGTAATCAACAGTATGGGTCCCAGCTCTGGCGGTTTGGGACCTCGTCTCTGCAGACTTCTGGGAACTTCTTTAAAGTGACCTGGTATCATATTTGAAGGTTGTAGCTCGATAGGAAAACTAAGGTCGAAAGAAGAATGAGGTTGGAACCGGCTGAAACCTTTGCATTGAGGATATATGCAGTTGGGATGGGTACCAGTTAGTTTGGTGACATACCCGCTGGGTGTTACAGTTGTGCCAATCTCCCCACTCAGCCACGTGTCATTCTAGACACGTTGATGCGTCACTTCAATTGGGAAGAGATCGCGTAGTGTATTAAAACATGTTTCAGGGAGGACACGTCCTGTAAATCACGTCTTTTTTGAGGGGTGGGGATTTTAACAGATATATCTTTGTGCAAAATCAGCCAATACTGAGTGCGAATCCCACGTTTGTCTCCACATGTTGGCAGTTCGAATAATGGATCCTATTCAGATGTCATTCCCCCGTTGCCCCGCTAGGTATTCCGTCATGGGTGCAACGTTTTGAACGTGTTGTTAATCTTAAATGCAGATTTTTTTCTTTCCTAAAGACTGGAGTCATTGAGGTTTTGAGTTGAAACTAGGAAAAACATTTTAAAAAAAACTGAATTACAAAAACGATATTTATAACATCAACACACAAAATTCTCCCAATGTGGATTCCTTAAATAGTTCTCCCAATCTGTTTCCGACTTTCTCGCTGGTTTTTTTATGTTCTGCGGACGTCAGACGCAAACAGTATTACCACCAACGAGAACTGTGCGAACTGTAGATAAATCGGTTTGTTTCGGTCCATGAAAAATGCACAAACCTTGTCCAATCCTCCATCATTAGATTATTTTAACATCAGAGTTAATGACTTAATCAGTCTTAAAGATCCATAGTGAGCGTTGCAGTTACTGAAATCCCCACCACAAAATTTTATAACCGCCCTTTGTAATCGATTTTTTTAATGGAATTTTAACGATTATAGTTTTTAATTGATGGATCGAGGTCCTTCATTTAATAATTTGGAGTTTAATCATGGAATTGGAAATAGTGCAGTGAAATTTTAAATCTGGAGCTAGCACACAGGATTCCAGTATTTTTGTTCTCATAATTTTTACTTTTACCTTTTATGGATTTTATCTCAATCATTTTGTCTTTAACGAAGTCCATAATTGCAGTCCATTTTGTATGATTTTTAATCTGATTTGTTGATGCTATTTGAGCTAATTCCTCCAAACGCCAAGGTTTTCTGCCATAGACTTTACTAAAGCTACTTCAGGAAATTGTTTTGGTAATGTATTCATTTGTTTTGGGTGGGGCACTGGGGACACTTGAAAATGTCCATTTCATCCTTACCTTAAGGATGAAAAATTTAAAACCCTTTTATGGACATTTTAACGAAAAAAACACTGTGGTTTCGGCAGAAATGGTCAAAACGAAGAATTACGTTCCGTGCTCGATTTTAATAATGTGCATGTACCACCTGTTTCCGCAGGATTTCAGCTGAATCGCTGTATTTCTTCACTTTAAAAACCATTAAAAAATGCGAAAGTATCCATTAATTACTGTTTCCTCAGTATTCGGGATGGAATTATGTTTTGCTTTTATTTCCTGCTCGAGTTTGTTTTTTACTACGCTTATTGATGATTCCAAAATCTTTCACGGAACATTTTTCTTCGTTTTAATTTTAGATTTTGGCGGGGGAAAATGTAACCATTCGGATTTTCCTACAAGCATTATGTATTCAGAAGTCCATATTTGGTTTTAAAATTAACAAAAATAATAGTTTAAGACCGATTTTACAACCCCAGCGTACGATACTTTCTGAGCCAATTTATGGATAACCGACAGTGTCACCGTTAAAACTTTGCCAAAAGTTTCAAAGTGAGTCAAATAACGAGGCCTACATAAACCAGATAAGATGCAATTTTTATGCGCTGTATTATATCAATATTGGGGAAATAATGCCAAACCCAATGTGAATTGGATGGGTCTGTGTGTAGAATTTAGATGCATAATTATTTGTAATGTACAGTAGACCTGAAAAAATTGACCTCACAAGTGTAAATAGGTAAGGCTGTTGCAGTCAATTATTAAAATGACGAGGGTCTGGTGCCCGGCCCCTTGTGAGTTTTAAAAACTGCAGACTGTGTTCAGCGTGTATGTTTTTGTGTCTTCTTATTTTCAAAGAATGATTTGAAGTCGTTATTTGGCGAAAAGACAAAGCGAGGTGAACAAGGGAAAGGGCCGAGAAGCACAAATTAGCTTCAAAATACTTCGGAATCGATCCCCGTTTAGCCTTTAATTAACCGTCTTCTGGTATTATTCTCATCTTTTGGTCTGTGTGTGCACTCTGTGGTGATGAATGTCGCCCCTCCGTTTTGGGTAAACCCGGGGGGGGTAGCGACTTTTAATGTACACAGAAAGTGCCTTACGTTGGCTGTGTTATGTTCTCTCAAAAACAGTGGGCTACGAAGTAAAGATTTTGGTCTTTTTATAGGTTTGTAAATTCCATCCTCGTCTTAAGCAAGAATCCACCATCGACGAACCCGATAGAGGTCGCTTCAGAACAGTAATTGATGCTGTTCCATGTTTACTTTTATTGTCGACCCTGAAGATGTTTAAGTCTAGAGCGGGTTTCGAGGATTTCAGTAACCATAATTAACTGATATTTTCATGGTAAAATAATCTTTATTAACTTAGGGTGAACAGAAGGAAATCGATTATTTTGTTCTTTTCAAGAAACAGCCGGTGGTTTTTAATCGCATTCAAGAAACAGCCGTTGGTTTTTAATCGCACTCAAATAGTCTGGTCCTCCGTAATGAGGAGGTGGCTTGGTGCTGAATGCGAGAAGCTTGGGTACCAGATGACTCAAGCACATGACCCATCGACGGAAGAAATTTCTTCTAAACTTCAAGTTGAAGATTTGTGGCGATAATGTCTCGGATGGAGAACGTTGCTGCGAATTAATATTTCGGTTTTCTTCAAGAGAATGGTCAGCCTTGGAGGTGGACAGGATGGAAGGCATGTTGGGAGACAAGGGGTGAGCATTGATGTACCATAATCTATCAAGTATGGGGTCTTACTAATCAGCGTCAAGACACCGTCAACAGGCGTCAACACATTGATAGTAACGTCAACACACCGTCAACACTTACAAAATGCATTGAAAACAGACATATCGAACTATAATGTATACACTTAGAAAGAATTTCTTTTTAATCGAGTTTACATTTTACTACATTTCAAGGCAGTTTTTTTAACGCGAAAAAATTGTCTCTGAGCAGTGCCGCTGTTCGCCGCCATCTTGCCTTCTCATGGCATTTGAATCGTACCATGGTTTACTGTATGAAGGTGACCCCCTGTAGCGTAATAGTATGGTCCGCCTGATCACGGCATAATGAGTACCGTCTTTCGTGGTTGTGCCGAGGGTGTTATTATCGTGAAATAAAACGGCTTTTCCCCCCCAAATGTCGCCTGCTGTTGTTAGCCAAATTGTATTTTAGGCATTATATTGTGATCAAATTGCGTTTCTGTTAACTTAGAATGTGATTTGGGTGTGTTGACGGTGTGTTGACGTTACTATCATATGTTGACGTTCTATTGACGTTAATTAGTACGACCGTGGCTATGCCTACGGCATAGGCCTAGGCCCTAGGCCTAGGCCCTATGCTAGTCAGCTAGTGATTGATAGTCAAGTCGGACTCCGAGTCGTTTTACTAGGCCTAATAAAGTAAAGTCGACACCAAGTCGTTTTACTAGGCCTAAAAAAAAATATTAATTTATAGGTTGCCAGGATGGTTTTCATGGTCAGATGGTTAAACTTTTAGCCGAGGCCCGCCTGACCAGAGGAGAAAAGCCTACATGTACGTGAATATTTAGGCCTACTCATCAGCATCGTTCACATCTTGTCATGCTTGTCGCATCTCTTTCTCTAGGGCCTACTAAGACTCTAGTTTAGTTCCAAAGCATCTGACAATAAAGTGACATTGTATTATTTGCGAATTGTAGGCCCTAATGGTTGACTAAACGTTTAAGGTTCAGACAGCTTCACCAGATATGATTTCCATTTAATCATCAACAATCATGAATGATTTATTTTGGAATCAGGTGAGAAATCACAATATTGATTGCCAGCCATCTAGTATCTATGATCATATCCCAGCATCCTTTGCTGTGTTTACATGTACATGCATGTATGATGTTCTTGGTCTCAAGTCAAGTCGTTACGTCAGCACTGTCGTCGTTATGTAGTTTGTGCAGGCCTATTTGTGAACTGTTTTCACGGCCTCAATAACAGAAAGACTGGAGTGCATTCCTCCCCTTCCCCGTCCCTCTAGGGCTTTTTCTTCAACGAGCACGAGCCCAGCATCTTGCAGTCACCGGAAGATGAAGAGCTGCTGATCACGCAGAATCTGCAGGCGGAAGAGGAGCCCCACTTCAAGAGATGCAGCACTCTGTGGATGGTGGCCTTACAAGTGGTACTCATTGTAAGTCGGTGATCAAAGGTCCAAAAAGCCTTTTGCGAGTTCCATTTGCATAAAATCAGGCACATGGTACATGTATGTAACAATTTTAATTCTCCATACAAAATATGCTTTTGCTATACCGCGTGATTCGATGCAAGCTTTTGCTTCATTACATAAGAGACGCTTGGCACCAGTACATTTTTTTCGATGGATAAGAAGGGAACAGAGGACTTGTAATGGTAATGTTTCCTTTTATGTTTAGTTTGAATGCTAAATCAAAATGTTGTTATGTTCTGCCATCTTATAAGGTACAGTTCTTATTGTCAAAAAGTTATCAATGTTATTATTTAAACTCTGATATTAGTATTTCTAAGTGATCAAGCAGGCTTTTATTGTTTTGTTATTCCTACTGGGATCAGTCCTATTAAAGGACAGTATGGATTACCCATGTGGATGCAACTATGTTGGCTAGGCTTATAAACCTACATGTATCTCATTTTGTAAGACACCTTGTCCTGGTTCTTTATCATAGTTGGCTGAAATTCGATCAAGTGTGGCTCACTAATATGGGCTAGTGCATGAATTTGGCATCAGGGTTACTCGACACATGCCTAGACATAGCTCGCGCATCAATTCCAGAGACAAGTGCCCGGTCAGGTACAAGTCTTAACAATTTTGACTGGCACAATAACCAAGCTGAACTGGAATAGTTACAACCCTGGAGGGTTTCTTTTCTTAGCTGTACATGTCTACAGTGACTCAAAATTCGACTGCGTCTATTAAAACTAAACGAACCTTCAGTTGGTGCAGTTTTTCAATTGATACTGAGTGAAAAGTTGAATTGAAACAGTTAAAACCCTGGAAGAACTCTTTTCCTTGTTGAGTATGGCAACTCAAAATTAGACTGCATCAAGGTACACTAAAATGAATCTTCAGTTCAATTTTTGTTGCAATTTTTGAAGTGCTATCGAAAGTTGAATGAAAACAGTAAAATCCTGAGAGAATATTTTTGTAGTTTGAGGTGTGTTATAAAACACGTAAGGAGTGACCAAATCCAGTCACTTGTGCAAGCCTAGGCCCTCGGGACCGTGAGTGACCAGAAGAGGGTCCTATTTCCAGAGGTCGAAGGCCAAGGGATATACTGTAGGACCCTGTTCGGTCACTCACAGTCCACTCAGGGACATAGTTGTGCACCAATGACCTCATTGCCAGTCTATATGTGTGTAATAGGATATTCTTGTTAAAGTTCAGAACTTTCAGCTTTTTGTCACACCTGCACGGCTTTGACAGCCATGTCATAATTTTCCTTTAGTTGTTTTTGAATGTTTCTACTTTCATAAGTTTTGACAATGGTTCCTTTTTAAAAACACATATGAACTGCATCTTAGGCACAAGCATCGCTGACCAGTCTGACCCTGTATAATTCTGTCACAGACTGCGTACCTGGCTGCTTCAGCTGTCCTCCCGTACGCCATCGAGCCCTGCGTCAATCGCAACGCCACGCGGGCGGAGCAGTTGGAGGATGCGTTCGTCTACCTGGCCTTCAGCCATCCCGTCGTCTGGCTGCTGCTGCTACTGGCCGACCGCTTTCTCCAGTACCGTCACACGCTGCTGCGACGCCATGGCTACCTAGACTTCACCCAGAAGACCAGATACCTGCGCCGCACGGCAGAGTTTGTGTTTTCGCTGGGTGAGACATTACCGCACCTCAATTTGTCCACCCCAATGTTCGTGATCAGTCCTGCATGTGGCAAACAAGCTGATTTTTGTGTCTTATCATACGTCTCTGACAGGCAATGCGTTCATGCTGACCGTCGTCCTGCTGCGCTACAAGTTCATGTCACAGGTGAGCTCCGTCAAGCCCGTGGGAACAGCGTCGATTCACGGCGTCAACTACCAGGAGATGATCATTGGCGTGGAGTCCATCATCGCGCTCTTCTGCTGTGCAAGATATGCAAGTGAGCAATTTTCAGTCGTGCTCACTAGGCTGGTCAGTGAAACCATGTCCTCATGGTACACTGTTGACCAAAAATTTCGAAAACACAAGATTCAGTAGCCAGCTGAAGACAGAGAGGCTTTCCATGGTAGCCATCTTGCAGGGCAGTTCTTTTGTTGCACATGGAAACTTCCTTTGTGCATATCCTGTGGAATAAAAGGTCTGGCCTGCAAGGTGGTCGCCGTGCAAACCCTCTATACAATCAAATGCCACAAAGTACAGCCAGGGGTTGGCTGTACCCAGCCACGGGAATGGATTCCAACAAAATCCCAAAGAGCTTACCTTGAGCATCGGTTACCGTTGTCATTTTTTCCGGATCTTAATCTGCAGTGTTAGTTTACAAGTTCAACAAAGCCGAGCTCCCGCCCGACGCCGAGCAGGAGGAGCAGATGATAGCTGTCATGCAACCCAGCACTCACCTGCCGGACATTGGTTATAGGTGAGTGTCCTGGGTTTGATTTCCACTCCATGCTCTGCACTTTCTTGTTCTAGCACCCACACACTAGATATTGGTTATGGGTTGATGTCCTTGGTTCGATTGCCTCTGTGTGCATGGTTTTTGTCTTATTTTAGCATCCACATTCTGGATATTGTTTTGTTTATATCTGGGTCTTAACCAGTCAGTGTCAGCTTTTCTTACCCGAAAAAGCTGCTGGGGGCAGTTTTTTTTTCTTCAACTTTTTCCAAATTCTTCAACGTTGCGACTGCGCTTTGACCCAATCTAGCATGATGCATTAATACGTCATCCGAGGAAATGAAAGATGAATTCCTGAAACGAGTGTATACGTCCTCCGTGGAAGAAATAAGGAAAATTATGTGTGTTTACACGTCGTCGTTGTCCGGCGTTAAGTGGTTAAATACGTCTTATTACTCCTTGAGGGGTTGTAGTTGGAATAAACCGAACAGGGTTGTGTGTGCACATGAATGCACGTGCACTTCACTCTCAAAGATGCTTGTACAATTGTTGCTCGAAGCTTGGCTCATTTGTGATTGCTGCAGTGTTTATGGTTAATTGGTTCTGCTTGATTACAATCCTTGGGAAAATAGGAACATTTGTAGCAGTCATTTCTTTCTTGTCATCTGAGGAAGGTTGCCTGGTTTAGTGTGCCAGGTTCGATTCCCACTGTGCTCAGTCTTTGCCAGTTCTAGTACCAACCCTCCATATTTGGGTCCAAGGTTGGTGTCCTCAGTTCAGTCACCTCTTTGTGCATGGTCCTGTCTCACTCTGGCACCCCCTGTGAACTGTTGAGTTCAAAGGTCAGTGTTTGGGGTGTGATTCTGAGTACACACTTGTCCTGTGCTTTTTTTTGGGGGGGGCTTCCGCCCACCAGATATTGGTCACAGGGTGGTGCCTTGGGTCCGATTCCCCACTGACTTTGTGCTCACTCCTTGCTTGTTCCAGCACCCACTCACCAAATTTGCATCATAGATTTGTGTCCCCAGGTTCGATTCCAGAGTCCTTGCTTATTCAAGCACCCATCCCCACCCCCAGATTTCAATCACAAGTTGGGGTCCCGGGTTCGAATTCCACCGTGTGCTTGGCTATTGGTCTTTTCTTGTCCTAGCACCCATATCTCAGATATTGGTTATGGGTTAGTGTCTCGGGTTCAATTCCCACTGAATGCTTCGTTATTTCTCAATGTAGCACCCATATTCAAGGTACTGATGGTCAGTGTTCTGGGGTTCAATTCCCTCTATATGCGTAGTTGTTTCTTGTAGCACCCGCCTACCAAATATTTGCTACAAGTTAGTATCCAGTGTTTGATTCCGTCAGCATCCTCAATCGTTTCTTTCTTGTAGCATCCACCTACCAATTATTGGTTGCGAGTTAGTGTCCTGGGTTCGATTCCCATTGCTTGCATGGTCCCTTGTTCTCCCAGCACTGTGGGGTACCTCCACTTATGTAGAGACTTATGGAAAATTCAAAATTCAATGAGAGTATTGTTTGGCTGTTGCGTATCTGCATCTGCCTTCTAACAGGATGCATCATCAAAGCCCATTTTCCATAAACCGAAATGTGCAGTCAGTAAATTAACGGCAGTATTTCATTTGGCTCAGTTTAAGTTATGCAAACGTGTGCAACTTTATGCACTGGAAACAGATTGTGTCTTGCTACCGATAACAAAACTGCTTGTGATATTTACAAATGTTGCACTTGCATCATGTATTGAGGGTGCATCATTCAGAACTTGTTTCGTTTCATTTCTTTATGTTCAACAAGCACATACATGGATTAAAAATACATGTAGCAACCCCCGGGGCTATGTAAAATTTTCTCCACACAAGAAATAAATTGAATTGCACTCTAGTGACTTAGTATAGAGGCTTTGTGTGGTAGCCATCTTGCAGGGCAAGTTGTTTTGTCCCACAGGGAAACCTCCTTTGTGCATACCCTGTGGAACAAAAGAACCGGTCTGCAAGATGGCAGCTATGCAAACCCTCTATATCTCCGTGGTCTTTGGTCCACCTCAGGGACAGCCAGTACGTGGAAGCCCTGCTGGAGAGACAGGCGGACATGATCCGCTACCTCAAGCATCACACCGAATACCTGAGCAAACGCATCTTGAAGCTGCGAGCGTCGCAGAAAGACGGCCGTCTGATGGGCAGTGTACAGGTCTAGGCGGTGGCGGAGTCACCAAGTCACTAGGGTCAAATGTCAGCAGCAGAGAATCAGGGAAGGGTGGTTGCGTTACAGTGTAGCGCCTGCTTTCCTTGGATAGCAATTTCCGATAATTAAGCAACTCCGGCAACTGTATTGTCATCTTAAGGGTCTTTATTTATATTTTCTTTTGGGGGTGTGTCCAGGTCAGAGAGAAAGTTGCGATGCAATAAATATGTGCCTTTTCATAGCCACTAATCTAATCTCCATGACAAAAATCTGGATTATGGTTCCGTACTTAGCAAACAAATGAAACTATGCACTGGCTCTCAGCCTTCCATTGGAATGTGTGCAGGGAACCAGTCATTGTCCCCCTCCATCATTATAAAAATGTGAACATGGTCTGTGGTCCCGGGGGGGGGGGGAGTGTAGGGGGATGGGGGAGGGGGAACTTGCCCCTGGAAATAAATTGAAATGTAAAAAAAAGGAGAAGTTGACCCCCTTACATCACTGATGGCTTTTCAGTTTGTTATGAAAGTAAAAAAACAAAATTGGTGATGGCGACAATGTAAGTGGCTATACTTGTGGCCAATCAGCAGTCCTTGGAAGAATACTGTGGAAAACACCTGAAGAGCTCTACAGTTGAACACAGATGAGAGCACTGTTAATTTACAAGGTCATATTTATAACAAGGACAATTAACGTTGAGGTCCCAAGTCTTTGTTTATTTTTCCATTACTAATAATACAAGGTAACTGTTATAGCAAGGTGACTTGTAAAGGCCCAGGGACCTTGTTATAACAGTTTTCCATTGTACATGTACATGTTTATGGAAATTGGAGGAGCAATCACCGTGTCAAAGTTCACTCGTTTGAACTTTGCGGCAACGCTGTCCGTGTTCATTGCTAAATGGCGGCTGATTGCACTTCGCAACGTTATACTCGTATGTACCCTACCACATGTGGGAAGGTTGTGTGTCGACATGCCGTTCTCATCATCATGCATGACTTTTTTTAGGCGGCCTTCAGCGTCATTCATTATCTGTTAACTACCTGTCCGCCTCCCTCTTCAAATACACGCCTATTGAACGATTGATTGCTTTGCCCTTCATTGGACTTTTGAATCTCAAGAAATCGAAGGTTACACTGGACGTCTGTTCAACTGTTTAAATGGAAATTTTTGCCAGAGTCGGCTGTGCTCGTATAGGAAGCTTTGACTGTGAAACAGATGTTGTCTTGATTTCTATTAAATAGTGGCACTGAATGAATTGCGCAATGCTTTGTTCCTTTGGTAAGTAGTCCTTGCCTGAAGCATAAAAACAATTTGTACTTTATTACTATTATATAAAACGTGCAGGACAAAGTTGTTAAAACATGCATCGTAAAAATGTGCAAATTTTGTTTCTTTTCTTTTTCATTTTATGTTAAAATATTAATCTCTGGAATCGTGTATGGCGGTTTGTTGAAAAAATACAAATTTGTAACCAAAAAGGTCTCTGACTGATTTGTTTTCATTAGGTCTACAGAATGGTGTTCGTTTTAGTGCTGTGTCTGGCACCTAATATGTGGGGTATACGTTTTGACTTTATCAGTATGTTTTCGTTTGCCTTTTTTTACTTATTTACAAACCGTTTCCGTTGGAAAGATTATAAAGATGCAGTTTACGCGCCAACTGGGTTGACCGTTTTACGAGCGCGCCCTCCAATGACTCTTTGCTCAACGTTTACAGCTCAGGCGATTAATAAAAGTTGGCTCGTGTCCATGACATGTTGTTGTCGAGCTCAAATGCGTCACGCGCATCCTCGATTACTCCATTGTTGCATTGTTCCGGCTAAAAATAGCTGTTTACTAAACCCGCCATATAAGGCAAGGATGTGCCATATATGGTAGGGGCGGATCTGACGTCGTGAAATATTTACATGACGCGGCATGGTTACGCAGAAATCCACACACCCGATTGGTTCTCTGTAGGAGTCGAACGTGACGTCACCGCTGTATAAGAGAATTTGCTGGCGTTGCATTAGCATTCGCAGCTGGGAACACAACAACAACGAGTCAACCAAATGCTACATTTGGGGAATTTTTTAGTGTTTGAATATCACATCTTGCTTTCGCCACTGTCAAATTTTCAGAGTAGTTAGTGTTTGGAGGATATCAGTTCCCTTTGAGGAAAGTTCTGAAGTTACACGGTCTCCGAATATAAGGATTTTAACCACAAATTTCGCAACATATTTTGTGGTTGTCGAACAAAGCAAGCAGACAACTCGGCTCTTCCTCGACGTAAAACTTCGAAGTGAAAACATTCGACAGTCATGAAGGACGAAATCGCAGCGGCGGTGTTTTTCCTGGCCCGCCTCATCAACGTGAAACGTAGCTTCACCTCGGAGCAGATGGCGGAATTCTCGGAGAACCTGGTGGCGTGTCTGATCGAGAAGTTTCGGAATCACTGGTACGAAGAGACGCCGAGCAAGGGTCAGGCTTTCCGCTGCATCCGTATCGCCCACGACGAACCCAGGGACATTGTTTTGGTGCGAGCCGCTAAGAAAAGTGGACTGGACTTCGACAAAATGAACCTCCCTGCTGATTTTACACTCTGGGTGGATCCTCTGGAAGTCGTCTGCAGGTATGGCCTATGTGGAAGTTAATTCAGGGCGGATGACAACAGCCTATAAACTGAATTCGATCCACTGCGACCGCAAACAATGGATCCATTTTGTTAGCATTGGTTGTGTGGAACAAAAGAACCGCTGCATGACTAATGAGTCTAGCTTGTTTTCAAGGGCGCGAAGAATCGGTCCTTTGGTCTGTCGACAATGAAAACGTACATGAACCCCCTTCCGTTCCCCAATAAACCACTGTTGTCATGCTCCAAAATTTCACGTCAAGAAGTAAACACATGCTACCTTTTCACTGATCAAGTGAAACTCGCGTTGAATCTTCATGAATAGTCATCACGACCATTGTTAGATTTGGCCTAGTTAGGCGAACTGTCCCAGTAAACATGGTAGAGAAACAACACGAAGGCATTGAAGAGACCATTCAAGGCTGCTATTTCATTGTACTAGTTTATTGATTGTAGTTTTGTCTAAATTGGTATGAAGTAAATTAAATGAATAAGACATTGATCGTTGATCATGTTAATGGTCTGCTTTTCAGGTTTGGAGAAAAGGGAACAATCTGCCCGATTGCATCCTTCCCAAAGAAGTCGTCTCCACTACAAGTTAACGACAATGAGACGACAACAACAACATTGCAAACGGGCGACGCCAATGGCAATATGGACTTGAACGCCAACCCAAAGTCCGTCCTTGACAACATCACGGAGGTCCTGCAGAGGAACTCCAGCACAGTGGCCAACGACAATGTCGGGGGCGTGGTCACCACCCACTACCGGGGGCGGAGGAACCGGACCAAGTACAACCTGGTCCGAAACACCATGAACAGTGAGCAGGACTGGCCAGCGCTGTCCCACCACAAGTACCGTTGGGTCAGTAAGACCCTTACAGCCCAGGCGTAGCCCGATCCCGGCTGCACACAAACTCAACCAATACCAAATGCAAATCTCTGATCTTTTTGACTAATTTTTTTTAATATTAAAAAGAAAATTTCATCATGCAAATATTGTGATTTTTAATTGAAACATTTCTTCTGTGATCTTTGCCAGAGTCCGAAAACGGGTTGGATACTGTTTTGATACCTTTTTATACATCTACACTCAACTGGTGCTTCAAGTGATGTACATACATGATATCATTTTTCACACTTCCTTTATTCATACAATGTATGCTAGTGTCAGGTTGGCCGTGCTTAAATTAAAACTTGGCAAATGAGCTGAAGAGTGTGATAAATCTTTGATGTATCACGCAAAACCACAGTGTGTAGCGATAAATTGTTGGGTACACGCTGACTCTGTTGAGAGGAAAAAACCACGGCGATAGATGAAAATCGTCTTGACAATTGAATTATTTCCCAGAGAAGAAATTCCTTCGCGTGATTACGTGGACATGTACATCCCAAATGGTTTGAACTGTCGCTGTTCGTACCAAATCAACTTTGTAGAATGTAAATGATCCCAGGATTTTCATCAACAAACAAAATATCTCTTTCCCCGGAAACTTCTAAACCCCTCGGCTGTTGTCAAAGACTGTTTGCAGTTTATGCTGTAAGTGCCTCTTGTTCACACAGTAATAAGAGAGTAGAATTCTCCTCCCTTCGTAGTCATGAAACAGCCGTAATACTTCTTGCAGCAGGCTGAATGACTCATCTTCCACACTGGCCCCCGCCCTCAAAAGGGTCCTTTTTTTTCTTCTCTCTCTTGCAGTTGGATTAATTGCAAGGCAAATTGAATCGGCTGACTTCCTTATTATGTTACCTGAGCACTTTGACCGAGTCAGGGTTCCTCCCAGAATGGAACAGCATCCATTCATAATTAAGCTTGTCTGCAATCGGACATGATGGAACCTGTTGACATTTTGTTTCTGATGATGTTTACATGTAGTTGTCAAGATGATTTTCACTTTCTTTGACTATATATTCAACCTGGAACAACCATTCCATGCTTGTACCAAGCTTGTATTTAAAAAAAATCAATCAAGAACTTATATTTAAGAAGTAAAAGGCCTTTTATTTCTACTTGTATG
This sequence comes from Acanthaster planci, assembly GCF_054643075.1. Taxonomy (NCBI): domain Eukaryota; kingdom Metazoa; phylum Echinodermata; class Asteroidea; order Valvatida; family Acanthasteridae; genus Acanthaster; species Acanthaster planci. Next base: position 19,584,090 of record NC_141786.1, on the reverse strand, counting down.
GAGATACATACGTTGTACATGTTTGTTTGCTCAGTCGCACAAGGGAAATTCTCTTGAAGGATACTTCCAATTGAATGTGGTTGTATATGCATGTACCTAACTGCTATCTATTCAATCCCTCTGTGTCGGAGTTCAAAGGTCAATCGAACAGTATTCGGTATTGTAAGGGTCACAGGTGTACATTTAACAGTAACCAAATCTTTGTACAGCGAGGTTCTTTTAGATGACCTCATTCGTGCAATATGAATTCTTATATGTTGAGCATTATGTAAATCATGACTTTATTTTAGAGTTTTTGGTGTTTTGCAAGGAAAACAAGTAGACAAAAGTTTCACCATAGATGGACATGAGACGATTGGACAGTAATGCTTGCTAAGAATTTTTGGTACAAATCATGGGTCACCAATTAGTTTTCCTGTTTGACATTTTTATTTTTCGTGGTGTGTTTGGTTTTTATCCATTCTGGTTATTTTTGCTAGGGCATTCTATTGGGAATATGAGTGACGGACAGGATTCAAGACTTCACTGAAATATATTTTTCGAAAAGTTGTAATGCAGGTCATTGTATTTTTGTTACAAAGTAACAAATGAAAAAGAAAAAAGATTTTAAAGAGTCCTATTTTTGCCACATGAATCCACCTTTCTAAATCCTACTTTTAAATAGTGGACAAAATCCTGCACAAAATGAATTTCATATTCCCAGATTTGCCACCAATAATTTCGCTTCCTTTTAAGTTTCTTTTTATAGTCATCAATTCCATGAACCATCAAACAGTCGTCTGTTAATCCAAATGGAGTGAAACCAGACGACTGTTTGGCTTTCAATATTTTTGTGTTGCTTCACATCGTGCTACGTGTAACGTGCTGTTGATCGAGACCAATTTTACTAGTACACAAGATGTGTTGACTTCATCACAGATACAGAATCATTAACCCCGTTAAGTCGTCCTAACCCAATTTGGCCTCGTTTTGATACAACACATTTCTCATCAGTTTTGCAACTTTTTTTACATTTTGAGTATAGAAAAAGGTAATAAAATGCAATGTTATTGAATTTGTACAGAAAAGAAATAAAGTGTTAAAACATCATGAATTGAAACTTTTGCATTTCGGGGCTGTGTTTGTTTGACCGCATTGCCACGTCTCGGGTTCTCTGAAACTTGGGTTGTACGTTTGTTTCTATTGATCACTGCAATGTTTCCTCCGGATCTAAGACCGAGATGGCCGATTGTATGGATGCGTGCAAAACGGGCATCCTGCCAAGTTTACAATGTGCATCAAGGTCTCCCAGTACATGTGCAGTGTATTCCAATTAGCATATGTATTGACATTTGCATGTAACAGTCTTTTTGTGCACCGAGCCAATTGGTACACGAAAAGGGAACGTTAATTTGTCCCCACTCCCTTAAAAAGCATATTAACTGCATGCCAGCAGACCTAGACCTGAAAATATTTACACACATGATTCCAATTGCAAGATGATCTTGCTTTGCTCGATATCCGAACACGGTTCACAAATTACAATGTACATTCCTTCCACCGGTTTTTTGGAACATCCAAGATTTGAAGCCCGTCAATCGCGCCCGTCAGAAACTGAATTTCAGCAGATACGACGCACTGACCTGGGGTGGAGCATGACGGGAGGATTTTCGAGTTAATTGAGAAGTTCCTAAGTTGGGGTGGAAACCGAAGTTTCCTTGAGGAGGTCACACCATACGTACGTTATTACCGCCGCTCCTTCGGCTTCATGGGCGCACAAAATCATGTACATAAAGTTGACCTTGGAACGAACTCCGTTCCATGTACAGCATTGACGTTGGTCTTCGCTTATACCAGGAACTCTGCGGGGGTCTGGTTTTGGGTTTGCCAGTCATCTGTTTGTGTAATGTGAGGTCGCTAACTGTGCACGTGCAAGTATTTCGTCATGTGCATCTCGCAGGAAACATGCGACAGGGATGCGGATGGGAACTTTAAAGAGTCGCGAGTGTGATCCAATATGTTTTGAATTTTCGTTTTCGATTAAAATGACTTAATACATAGTATGTATGTTATTTAGGAAATTGTAGTACAGACGATGGATAAACACCGTGAGTTTGTTGCAATGAACTTTACAAAACAGTGCTTTATGACGTAATGTATCTAACCTTTCAACGCTCTAACCTTGCACACCCATTTGCACCACTGTAAACAAACCATATGGGTGCGCAGAACCTTTTCAAGCTCCATTGAAAATAGTGTAAACCAAGTCTGGAGCCCCGTGGCAGGCAACTGAAGTCCCTGAGGCCTCTCAAAAAAAAAAACAATGTGTTGTTTGGTCCTTCAGATTTCATTTGATTTTCAAGTTTTAGTAGGTTAACCAATGAATTTTTTCATTATCCGCCCAAAACAAACTCACCCCCCAAAAGTGAATGTTGCCAAGCCCTCCCAGCGGCCATTTTTCAAATGACATCCCTCACCTTCCTGGGGCTCTTCTGACTAATTTTCAATCCCATTTTTGTCTGCTTTGCCCCCAGATGGGTGCCCCTGAATCTACAGAGATAATCCTGGGCCATACTGACACAATCCCACCATTTCTTGGCCCAAACAGACCCCTCTTTTCGAAACAATCTCTGGGGGGGGGGTACTTTTTGTGCGCCTCGGCCTGGCGGAGAATTTTCCTTGACTTGAGACAACTGCATCCATACACCCCTCCCGATAACAACTGAGCATTGTGCACTAGTGGTCAGTTTCCAAGAACTGTGGCCATGAAAGCTGTGCGTGAACGTGCCTCGGTCACCCCTGAGAAGGTCGTTGCCTACAATGTACATGTATTTAACTTTCTGTTTACAAATGACGCACGTTTTGGCCGCGATCACAAAGAGGCTAGGCATTGGACCGTAAAAAGTGACCGTGTATTCGGTGGGCGTGGTTTTATTGTGATGGGGGAGAGGTCTCGTATTTTCCACGAGACTTAAGTTAAAAGAGTCAGCTAATTTGCATTGATTTTAATCGGAATTTAATTACATGTATAATGTTGTAGCCGCTTAACACACCCTTCTCTTCCTTGAATACAGGATTTGGTGAAACTCGTACTTCTGGTCTGGTCATAGAGCTACGTGAGGTCCATGGTATGAAAGTGTACTAGCTTGGAGCTATGAAAAGGTCATCGCCTTTCAGTTGAAAGGTAAGAATTAACTGGAATAGGCCAACTTTAAAATCGTTTGGAAAAAATTGGCAAAAAGTTCTTGGTATAAATATTGCAAAGTGCAGTACGCGCGGAGCGCCGTCACTGGAAGATATGCATTATTTCACGTGCACATACACACGGAAGCATTGGAAAAACTGACATGCAATCCTGTACATCATTGATGCCTTAGGGTCTTCCCTGATCAACAGAACTGAGTATACTAGTCCGTAAAAAAATGCATTGTCGCGTGCACAATTCTGAAACTAATACTAGCGAATATATTTTTAGAAGGAAGGCCCGTCTCCATTTGACATTTCCGCTTGCATTTCGGGGTTGCCGCGTGATCGCCTTGCGCTTGACTGTGATTGAAGCGCACCACTCGGAGATTGAAACGACTCGATGAAACTTCGTTAACTTACAGCATTATGACATTTGATATAATTTCTCCATTTTACAAAAATCAATCGATGCATTAAGCTTATTGTCCCATCCAGGAACAACTGACAATTGATCTTTTCCGCTGCGTGTATCTTGACATCCCTTCACCATTACAGAATCATGACGTCCTGTACATACAAACAAAAAACATTAAAGAAACAAATAGAAGGCAAAGAAACAAAACAAACCAAACAACAGGAATCTATAATCTGAAGATTGAGGGGAGGGGGGGCTCGAAAGTTCAAACTCAACTTATGGGATTTTGCAGTTTCATGCTTTGTATTATAGTTGGACGTAAATGAAGTTAATTCTCTTATTTTACATGTATAATAATTGTATTTCGAAACACCCTGACAGACAATCTTCCAGGATGCATGGCTCTTGTTGCCAACCCCGAATCCGTGCAGTGTCTAAAGTTCAACTAGTAAAGGCTAAAAGTTTATCGACCGTGCATTCACTGTAAAAACTCGGGTGTTAAAATCAAAACCTTTGGGTGTTATCAGATGACCACACCATAGGGTGTTACTTTAACACTGATGATGTTACTTTGCACACCTATAAGTGTTACAGCGCACTAGAAGGTGTTACAAGTAACACCAAATAACACAAAAATTGTAACACCAGTGAAAAGTGTTGGTATAATCTTCTGATAACACCACGGGTGTTCAATTTAACATCCCAGTTTTTGCAGCGTTGTCTTCACTCTGCAAAAGCTGTTAACACTTGTTGATGTTATCAGATGACCACACCACACCTAATAGTGCTACAATGCACCGGAGGGTGTTACACGTAACACCAAATACCACAAAAAATTTTAACACCAGTGATTGGATTAGTCCTCTGATAACACTGGGTGGGTTTAAATTTAACACCCCAAGTTTTTGCAGTGCATGATTTGAGTTGGTCCAGAACGTCATAAATTCGAGGGCGATGTGCTTGGAGTGGTTGTTTTGAATGCATACGACAAACACAACAATCGACAGTGCATAAAGTATTGCAAATTTGCAGACGAGGCTTTTGCCCCTGATATACAGAATGTATTAACATCATCACTGACAAAAGAGAAGAACACCGGACACATTCCGTTCAGACTTTCCTGTTGTTTCTTCCGTCGGTGGGATGTCACAAAACCACTGACAAAACTGAACGTTGGTGGAATGGGAAGTTGTCAGGTGGCGTAATGTAAAACCATTTGACGAGGCCACAGCATGTTATCACAAATCGTGAAATCGTTGTCCAAACAAACCCATTTATAGGTCTTTTTTTTTTCAATGGCCGGCTGCAATTGAATCGAATTCTCGTGTCACTGCTTTCCCTTCATGAACCTGTAACCCGACTTGTAATTTGACTCGTGATTCATCGTGACCTACAAGTAACCTTTGATCAAGGCGCCTGCTGCGAAAAGGATAGGCGCTCGAGAGCGAGGCGCTGGAGGAGACTATTTTAAGCTCCAAACCAACGCACGAAGATAGGCTACACGACGAACCGCACGCATGCCTCAGGGGCGCGCAGAGTCCACGACACACATGCATGGTGAACCTTCAAGACGCTTCACCGTTCACGTGTATTTAGGCGCAGAGAAAAAAAACACGGTTTAGGGGAGGCGTCTTCTTTCGTCCATTTGTTTTTCGCTCCACTGAAGTGCTCGGTGTCCAGAAAAGGGGAAAAAAACTTGACCTCCAGCAAAGTGTAACTTTTTTGGTGGATGGAAGTTTCTTAATTTCATTACGGGTGGACCGATAGGGACCACTGTGACCCTTTACGGCCCAGTGTGACAATTCTATAGCTTTGTATGCCTAGCCTCTGTTGCCAGTCGTTCGAGTATACTGTAGGGATTACGACCAAGGACAGATATGACCACAACTTCCCGTTGAACTGTTATTTTATCAAGCGTACAGTGCTTGTGCACAGCTGCCTATGATGATGCGCGCGCAGGCGTGGAGACGCCCTTAACAGATCGAGACTCCCCGCTTCTGCTTCTCCGAAAAGTTCCACTTTCGAGTCCATTTAATACAGCGTGATAAAGGCCTCCACTCCGACCGAGGGTTAATAAGGATTTGAAGACTTAACCTTTGTTCCTGCTATGAATGCTCTGTTTCTTCATCTGATCGTGAACTTTCACCTTTACACATGCGCACAATATGTGAACCATTTGAGCTGACAGATCTATTGCAGAAAACTGTTGTCTATAGCTGGAGGCAGGAAAGTCGGAAATCTTGTATCCAAACACTTTCCTTCCAAGTGTATGCATGAAGGAAGGAAGGAAATGTAAGCTTGTGTTGGCATGTACATTACATTCAATGACACATAACGTCTGTATCAGATTTTTTTGTGGGCGACATAATGTTTGTGTGTACGGACGTGTTTGAATGTTTGTTTGAATGGGGAAAATTCCATTTAAGATCTCAATGGGACAAGTTCCCGCCTTTAAAGTACAGTTTTGGGGGAACTTTGCCGAGTGCAGCCATGGAGGTGAGCTTTACAGGATCTTTGGAAAGAGCCACACATCCCGGCGGACCTTACAGAGATCAATGAGTTACTTTAACATTGATCTCCATTATTTGAAACGAAGATAAGGGTTTGTTTGCACCAACCTGATCCTTCCCCACCCTTCTGACGGCAGTGACGAACAACAGAATAACAATGAAGCCATCCAGCGTCACAAAAGTCACAAATCAAGCTCTTTGGCCTTGTTGTGCGTCGGGGGACGTGCAACTATGTGTGACGTCACAACTGAGAATTCACTTCATGACCGCACGGCTCTCCGTGTAAACACAGTTTCAATGTTAACTCCACAGTACATGTAATTTGGCTAACAACGTTATCTTGTATCTGCTTGCCCTTCAGAAGGTACTTAGTTACCGAAAGCTCGCCAATCACATATTTCAGAGCACTGATCGGATATTATATTCTTGTCGTTATCTTGTAGCGTGCCTGTTATGAAGGTGCAACCGCGCGTGCCCCCATCAAGCCCGGAGCCCCCAAACACCTTCATCATGGAGCGACACTGCCACACATGGTTGACGAGCAAAGCAAACCAAGTTCAATCAAATAAACAGAAAACAAAAAGCAAGACCCCAACTCCTCTAATAACAAAAAACAAAACAAGGTGCTCAAAAAATGTAGCCATTGAGCACTGCAGCTGACGTGAAGGAAGTGTGCGATAGCACGAATGTGTTAACACATTTCCTGGACAACTGAGGGCGCTGTCGCTGTGAAGAATTGTTGTTCATATTAGCCAATCAAAAATTGCGTGTCGCAATTTGTAACAGTGTTGAGCTCCACAGTTTATTTTTATACAAATTCTGAGCAATAAGCCGTTCCTATATTCCTGAAAGTATCCATAAGGATCAAAATGGGAGCCGTCTTTACCTATAATTATTTCTAGATTTCACTCATAACGAACTCTTTCTGTGTGTGTTGGAGCAGCTGCATTCACGTTGTTGTGGGTATAACTAAGAACTTATTTTAAAGTGTGGCTGCACTTTTGTAGATAAATGTCGCCGGACCAATTTTTCTCTTCGGGAGATTTATTGTTGTTCATGTGCGAAGCAATAAGCAAGCATCAGTCCTATTCTCAGAAATGTTTCCAGTAAGTAAATTCTGGGTTCATATTTTGAACAGTACATCTTATGTACTGAAATGTGACTTCACAGCGACAGCGCCCTCAGTTGTCCAGGAAAGAGTGGATAATTTTAAGTGTTAAAATGTGCACTCTTCTATTCAGATATGAATGTGAAAGAATTTTCAAACATAGAAGAGGAATACAAACCAAGTTGACAAAATTGTAGCCAAGAAAAATTCCATTACATGTGCGCCTTCAACAAAGGTCACTGTTGTTTCATGTTTGGTGGAAAGCGCTGTACATGTATGTGATAGAAGCTGTACATGTACTGTATGCACGCTATTTTGCAAAGTTGGACCCTTGGACCCAAAAGAATAACAAGACTAACTGGCTTGTTAAAATAATTATTGTTGACGCAGAGGTTTTTATCGATCTAGGGTACGGCGTACTGCGATAAACCCACCCAAGTCTAGTGATGCTGACTGACAAATTTCTGGAAGCTTCCACGGTCGCTTTTGTCAACGTGTAGTATGTGAGTCACCCTGTACTGGTTAAAATGGAGCTATTTTGTGTCGGAGTTTTTCCATCGTGCATGCAGATGATTTGCCCTCGAGACTTTTTAAATGATTATTGCTGCACTTAATAAAAAAAGTTGTAAAAATATTTCACCGGAGCGAATCGATTTAGGCGGGCCTCAACCGCTAGTTAGAATGTCGACCGCTCCAGCCAGTAGGCTAAACTCGTACCGTACCAGACTGGAGAACAATCGGGAAGAGTTCCGTTGGAATTACACGCAGGAATAATGAAATGATGTCACAACTGCATGGTAATGTGTACACGAGAAGTGGCGGTAACCAGTCCATAACTGACGAGACTTAGGCCTACGTATAGGCCTGTGGCGAACATTCCAGAAACCGGAGCTACCATGACACTCGTCGGGTGAGAAAGACACGTACGTGCTGACCCCTCAAAACCAACTCACAGAAAAACGAGCGCCGAACCAAAAACCAAACTCGGGAGCTAAATTTAAAAGAGAAACGTCATACGAATCGCTGCACAGAAAGCCTGTCTTCTTTCAGCAAAACAGTTTCAGTTTATTTTCAGTTCTCGAAAGTTACATTTGAAAAAGTATCAGCAGTCGATGTTTTAGGATTTTAAAAAGATTTTTACTGAATAGACAATATTTTTCCTCAAAAAATTGCCACTCTTCACAAAAATGTGTTTCCTTTCTTTACTGCCCACGTACCCGCTGACCATCTTGCATAGATATTTTTGATAGGTGTTACAAAATGTACAAAACATTTTCAGACACTTTATAAAGCAATTATTTACAAGATTGGAGAAACTGAACTGACAGAAAACAGAATAGCTTTTAAAGACTATGCTGTCTCTCACACGAATAATGGCTGTAATCTATTTTAACGATTCAACGAATCGATATCTTTAGCTCTTGACCTCTTGATGACACTGTGTCAACCATCGTCTGGTGGCTGTGAAAGTGGAAAGGGTGTTTAAAATGCGAACAGGAAAGTCAGAGGTCGATTTCCTGTAAAGGGAAACACTGTGGTTGGGCAAGAACCTTGTTATCAAGCTTTCTAAAAGCTTCTTTAAAAGAGATCTGAGAAATATTGATTTCATTACACATGAAATTGGAATGAAACGCATCATTTCAGGGAATATACCACGAGAGGGCGCAATACAATCCATCCAGTTTGGAAAAAAGTTTTGGCTTTTTGTTTTGTAAAAATGGGTGACAAAAAACTTGTCATTCTTTCCTCTGTTGTTAAAACATTCATTTAATTAAACGTTACGTTAAAAATTATTTCCATTTACTGTAGACACTTTACACGAAGTTGTTCCAACTCTGAGCTGATTGGAATGAAATCTGACGATCGAGTGGTTCAGTTAGTAGTAACTAATATCGCTACGTCACACGCGTCTCAAACATTCCAAATTTTGAGGACACACAAAAATATCTGATTCAGTAGATGAATGGTCGGTGGGCACAAAGTCTTCAAAAAGAAAATATGTCAAGCCTAAAACCGCTTTACGGTATGATTGCTGTGATAGTATCGTTGACTGGTTGGCCACAGCCGGTCAATGGGCACACACGCGATGCCTCCAGGCGCTGATGAGAACACATCTCGCACATTATCATGTGCCCGCACGGCATGAACACCACGTTGGCAAGCGAGCGGTAGCAGAGCTTACAGGAAGTCTTGTGCCTCAATTGATTGTACTCGATGCAAAGCTGTACGCCTGTATCCATGTATGGAAATAGTGCAATTGGTCTTAAATGTAGAGAGACCAAAGACCCGCCACTCATTGGATAACACTGTGACATCTGGGATATATCTTTGTCTTAGCCAAGTTGCATTTTTTTCTGTATTTCTTTTATTTATTTATTTATTTTCATTTAAACATTGAGAAACTTTATAGAAATAAACGTGCCCAGTCTTTGGAAGTAGAACCCCCGGTAGAGTTAGCAGAAATAAATCATCCCCAGCGCCTATTGGCAGATTAATCAACTTACTACCCACATTGAGGCTGATTTTCGTCGTTAATCATTAAAATTTGGCAAACTCGTTGCTTCCCAGAAACAAGAGTTTTAAGGTGGCCTCTTGAATGAGGAGATATTTGTGAGTTTTGGAATTCTTAAATACCGACAATGCATGAACGAATGAATGCAAGACTCTGTAGTGCCACTGATAAATGTAACGACAAAAAACGAAAACTGTGTTTTTACAGAGGGTTTAAGAGCTGTGGATGGTGATGCAAAAATGACTTTGAGTATGAAACTTACAGGATTGTGCATATTCTTCACTTGTCTCCGTTGGCGTTGGTCGGGGAGCTAATGAAGTATAATCAATAAAAAAACAACTGTTTTTCAGACCGAAAGAACACTCCACCAGCACACTTAAAGAACAAGTTCACTGCGTTCATTGTGCATTGAAAACGACACAGGGAGGAATTAATAAAAAAAGAAACCTGATAGGCTCGTATGTTTCATGCCGTATCGCTATCCTCTGCGGTAAACTTGAACAGCGCCCTCTTTGAGTACAACATCAGCGCGATGGATTTACTCACCCAGTCTTGTGCAGGGCAAGCGCGACTGTTTTCAATTCCACGTTCACGTAAAACCTCGCGCCTCCGCGCGGGCCTTCCCCGCCAAGAGACCAACCCAGGTTCACCCCTTGACCCAGTTTTGAGACCCAGTATCGTTTTTCACCGCCAGTATAGCACTTGAGGGGAGTGAATGGACGTGCTGTTCGAGCTGAGTTTGAGTGGCGTCAGTTTCGGTCAAACATCATAGGCACGGACGTGTATAACAAAATCTGGACTCGCAATGCCCTTAATCAGCTTATAGGGTCATTGAATCCACTTGCGGCCATTTTACCGAGCCGAATACAAAACTTTCCTGGCAAAGCCCACATTTGTTCTTCTTGACGTCAATAGAAAGGAGCCAACCCACGCTTTTGTATTCGGCTCGGTAAAAAGGCCGCTGGTTGGCTTCTTTTCCATACAAAGGCGTTGCAAGTCCAGGTTTTTTATATACGTCCGTGATCATAGGCCTAATTAATCTCAAAATCGCGTCAGATTCATATTCGGCTCTAGTTTCGACTTACTGGTGTGGCCTTAATCAGTGTTCACCTATCATTGTACAACTACACTCTTAAATATCTTGTCATTCATGAATTGATGAAAGTTAACGTTTATTCACGCGGTTAAGAACATGGCCAAGTCTATGATAAAACACCAACTTACACGACTGGGCATACGCCGCTCGGTCAGGTTTTGCATCTGTTTCCATATCTTGGGGGGCTGATGACCAAAAAAAATGAGTCAATTTAATTTGATCAAGTCTACAAAATCAGACTGAAAGAAACAGGCCACCAAACACATCAGTTGTTTACATTTGTTCATCGTGCATAAATGAAAGCCGGTCATTTAATTCGCAATGAACTGAGATAGGAAAGTGGACACATTTCCATACGACGACGTGGGAGAGATAAAGAGCGCCCTCTGCTGACACAACGTAATCTGTGTTCATTTTCCAGGAACGTTCAAGTGATCATAGCCACATTTTGTGTAATACTAGTCAATTTCACCTGGAAGTCGGGATGTAGATTGTACATACATTGCTGGGGAAAAAATCGTCCAGTGGTTGACAAAAAAGATGTCGCTGGACCTTGCCCAGATGTTATTCTGGCCACTACACGTTTCGCGCGTACCCCCCAAACACAGGACATTTTAGGATAGTTCATTTGGGCCAACGCAAAACTTCACGTTGGAGTGTTGCTTTAAGCTTTGCAAACGTATTTTGAACCATGAATTGGCCTGAGTTTTTGCCATGTTTCAACCAAAATTTGTCAGTTCTGATGAAGACTTCTTGAAAGTGCCCAGACAGGCCCTGAAACTGAATCCGTTTTATTCATGGTCAGCCAAAATCTGTGTACGTGGGGATCTCCCACAGGCACTTTTTTAATTCGCTTATTTGCAAATATGGGTTTGCGGCATATAGTTATTTTCTAAGGTAACCTAATTGCGTGGCATAGCGGTAAAATTTGTAATGTTAATTCGGAGCTTTCTTGTTCAGGACACTTTGTGGTCGCAATGTGACGTTTGTTTCGACACTTACACGGGGGTGTGGTACGTCCGTTTTCGTCAATTTCCATTGGTATGGTATCTGGTGGAAAATTGGAGGAAATCGAACTCAATCAAATTCTAACTCAAGTAAATTGGGGATAATAAATATTAACCTTTACTTTTCCATGCTTAGTTCGGTTTCCAGTTTTACTTGGAACAGGAATTTTAAAACTGTCTTGACCATTAGCATGGGGGGGGGGGTAAGAAGAAATGGTCAGTTTTGACAAGAATGATGTCCGGATGTCACACGCTACAGGCCACTTGCACTCTTCATCAAGTTGTGTCCAGTCCTTTTTCGGAAATTATCTGGTTAGGGTTTGTTATTTTAGTAAGGACTTGATGGTCGAGGCCTGAAATGGCACTGATAAGGCGGATAATATTGATGACATTGATTACAGTGATAGTGATGATTCGTGTGCGATGATTACCCAGCTTCGCTGACTGCTCTACGGTCTGCCATAATTCCATCAGGTTAGGATCTACAACAACTCATGTTTACACTCATAAGCAAACTACTGAAGAATTGATACAATCTAAAGCGGTGTTTCCATTGGACTTTTTTTTCCTCAGACACATTTCCTCAGACACTAATCACCTTCTGACCTGACGGAGCAGGCCATGACGTGACAAAGACGATAAACGGTGAAAACGACGATACGCATCGGGTCACACCAATAGGCCTATAGGCGCCTACTCCATCGAAGTTGAGGAGTAGTCTTTATGATCTGCTTTAAGTACTGAGGGGCAAGTTGTATGGCGGTGGTGATGACATTGATGGCGTTGATACTTACGTGATGATTCGTCGGCTTCATCCTTTGCCCCGCGGCCTGCCATAATTCTATCAGGTTCTGTTAACACACAAAATCCCAATATATCTAAAGTGAATCTAACATTTGCCGGATCAAGTCCAAGTCAGGTGAGTCGGGTTTTTGTTGGTTTCCATACAAATGCTTGTGAGCACATGCACTATTTCAACGTTGGCAGCTCATTTTACTGCAAACGGGATAGGGTTTTGTTTAAAAGTGGTCCCTTTTCCAAGTGAATTTTGTTTTGAGGAAATAAAATTAGCTGCTTAATGTTCATAAGGGGGTGTGTTTAACATGCATGTGCATGCATTGAGGCCTACGTGTGATTCATTGTTATGAGTTGCACAATGACCTCCCAACCAGGTGTTTCAAGTACGTTAAAACTCTAAAGTCACTAGATGTTCCAACGGACAATTGTAAAAGAAGAACAACTTTGAAACTGTAACGGCACTGCAAACTTCACCAACATGTTGAGGTTAGAGTAAAGGCAATTTCTAATTGAACGAAATCTAAGATAGCAGACAGCTAGTTCAGTTCAGGAATAGATGACTAAGAAGTTTTTCCAACACGATGCTGAAACAACCGTCGATGTTACCGAGGTTGAATATTGTCACAACATTACTTAAAATTAAGTGTTGACAGTTTAAACTAAAACATCCACCAAACCTTTTCAAACTGCGATTCGTGTACACGAGAATGGAAACAGACTAAGAGACTACGTGTGCAAGTATGGTGGTCTCCGTTGGCCACCGAGAATATTGATGTGGAGATGTGTTGCGGGTATGTGAGAACTTATCGCGAGGATTTTTCCTCAACGTTCATAGGGATGCACTGTCGCAATTCAAGGCAAATTCTCCATTGGACGGAGGCGCTTAAAAAGTGCCCCTACAATTTCTATTGAAAAGAGTGCCTCGAGCGTCACTTGTGATGGCTTTGCCGCGTTATAAATCCTCGTTGTTATTATTCGAAGTTTGTGTGGCAAAAACAAACAGAAAAACTTGTAGGGTTGTGTAAGTATGGCCGAGGATCAACTTTGTAGATTGAAGGGTTCACATCCTAAAGCAAACGAGAAAAAATGCTTTTGAAAAATTGTCTCAAAGGCCCAAGAAAGTGAGGGGCTGTGAAAAATGGCTGAAACCAGACTTGGGAACGTTCACTTGGGGGTGAGTTTGTTTTTTGAGGATAATTCAACAGCTAATTGGTTAACCTAAAATATGAACATCGTTTGAAATCTGAACGACCCGACAGCACAAAGTGGTTTTTTTTGTTGTTGTTTTTTGTTTTTGTTTTTTTTTTTTGTTTTTGAGATGCCTCAGGAACTTTGGTTGTCCACAGTGGGGCTCCAAACTTTTTGGATTTTACACTGTTTTCAATTGAGCTTGCATTACTGTACTGCATCCATGGCATACACATGAAGGTCAGTTTTACAACCGTGGGGATTCCCAAATTGTACAGCTTGTATACGCGTAGTGGGCTATTCAATGCATACTGCTGACCTGTCAAAAAACAGCCTTGGTCTTTCGCCCATCGGAGTTAAAATGGGCATCCATCCATCCATGCCATGCCATGCCATGCCATGGAATGGCATGGCATGGAATGGAATGGCATTCCATGCCATTCCATTCCATGCCATGCCATTCCATGCCATGCCATTCCATTCCATTCCATTCCATTGAATGCCATCCCATTCCATGCCATTCCATTCCATTTCATTCCATTTCATTCCATTCCATTCCATTTCATTCCATTTCATTCCATTCCATTCCATTCCATTCCATTCCATTTCATTTCATTTCATTTCTTTACCCAGGGTGTGCCCAAACAGTTTTAAACCGATTTCCCTCGGGGCCCTGCGAACATAACTTAATACAATAGTTAGAAACTCATGATGAAAAATAAAATTGACAAATATGACAAACATTAATATTTACAAACACAGACCACTAAAACATCATACACGTGTGAACATTTAAATAATCAAGGCATTAGTTAAATACTGATCACGGGATGGGCGAAAAACCCTATCTGAAAATAGAACCGGGGAAATTCCCGATCCGACTCCAATGAACATTGGCAACCAAGTTACAACTCCTTATGGATCAGCTTGGCATGGTTAGGCTTTGTGTTAAAATGCTCACGCATTATATATAAAAGAAACTTGTGACTTCGTTCATCGACGGACATCTGAGGAGGATCCATGAACACCATTGGTTTTTGTCGTAACTTCACAAGATTGGCTGATTACGGTGTATATTATTCACTGCAGTGACTGCACCTTATATTGCCCTCTCTTGTTTTATGTTTGAATCAACTACTTTGTGAAAAATCGAGAAAAACAGCGTGACATTTTTCAACGATTAAATCAACGATTTTGTAATTTATCTTGCTCTAAATCTATGGATTACAAGGCGTTCGTAAAATTATCAACTAAGGAAATGCAGAAAATAACACAACTTTATCTACGAAACAAGAGTATTCCGTTACCTCTCTCTCTCTGGATGATTTCAAAGGCATACGCTCTTCGTACTTGGCCTTGCTCTTGAAAAAGTGTTGAAGTCAACTGGATTGGGGCACTGTAAATAGAATAATGATGAATAAAGAAAGAAAATCATTTACCTGATGTGTGTTTGTTTTACAATTCTGGAAGTTATCATCCTTAAAAATAATCAATGGAAACCTGGAGGAAGAAGAAAGATATTCGTGTAATGTACCTTTCAGTAACCGTCCGATCTCCCTTGGCAGACTGTGCGCGACGTTAGCTTACTTTGAGCCGATTCGGTGATGATATAAATTTTGATCTCCCTGTAGGCCTACTCACCTTTTTTTCAGTTGCAGGTCTGTGCGCCAGTGTGTTGTAAGTCTCTGTGTTTACCAGTTTCCGCCTGCCAGGCGTTGACTATGTCGGACTGTTCCATATTGGCTCTGGGGTGTCATTTGAAGCAAGATAATGGGACCGTAGAACCCCCCCCCCCGCCTTTGTGTTCTAACAGCGCGCGGAACTTGAAAGAACTTTCCGGAGTCCATCAAAAGCTCTCACATACTCGTAATAGGTTTTTAAACATGCATTTTAAATTGAGAAAAAGACTGTACCGCAGAGATCGTTGGGTTGAATATGTAGCCACAGGTAAAAAGTGAAGTAAAATAATAATTTAAGGAATATAATTTGTCCAGGAAATTGAACTTACCGTCTGAAGTCGTTCAGTATTACAGTCGTCCACTACTTATGCACCAACATTTGGTGACTTTTTCCGTTAAAACAAACTCGAATAAATCCCTTTCGTGTCGGCGACACTTAGTATGCACACTTTTTACTTAGTATGCAGTTTACCCCTAGCGAAACAGCAAATACACAGGCCTACAACGTAATTTTTCGCCTTGGATCCGCCCGAGTGTGCAAGGAAAACATTTTATGGAGGGGTTTGAAGATATGTGTTTTCCCCTCGCACATAATCTGAAATCTGATCACAAGCGCCCGCTCCTGGACCCAGACTAGTCATTGCCAGGGGTAATAAATAACAGTGACGAGCCGAGCAAGGCAGCGATTTCTCGAGCTACCATCAGACCAATCAGTGACAAGCCGTATAATAAATTATGAAGAGCAGTGAAGACTCATCGCCCCCATTGCAGATATTGGACCTGGCTCTACGGCGTAATCACGTGTGTTCGTTAGTGTGGAGGCGAGTGGCACACACGCACGATTTTTTCCTTAAATAACCAGCGCGTAACCAAATGTTTGGTTTTGTGTTTGCTGTTGTAAGTTTGCGGCTTGGTCTACTTTATTTGGAGGAGTTGTGGTCATGCCGTCACCGTTTTCACTGAGAACCACGTATGTTGAAAGTAGCCTTTTTTATTTCAATTACATTCATGTTGTTACAGGCCAAATCTCAAACAGGAAGGACAACGGCATGAACGTTTCATATAAACAGCAAAAACATAGGTCAACAAAGGACATCACAGTTAAAAATTTTCCTTCCAATTAACTATCCATGTGTCTCGATTTGTCAGGGTGTTTCTAATTTATCTTGTAATTACACATATAAGATCATTCCAGTGAAATCTACGACCATGGTATAACAAAGCACGTGTTGCCTGCAGTGACACGGTCCATGGGTTTTGTACACCCGAGGGGCAAACGACACTTGGGCAAAGCTGAAGGTGTATAAAGCACGTATGTTTCAGGGGGAAATTATTCACTGCGCATGTCCGGTATTTAGGGCCATTTGCACGCGTAATGAGGGCCACGGGAATTAGTGCCTGGCAAACAGCTGCTTCATTTCGTTTCTCTTCACTGCCTTACACAGTTTCTAGGGGAAAAATTGCTGTATCTTCCAAAGGATATGCATGTAATGAGGGGATTTCCCGCCACCCATACGAATACCAGATAAACCACAGGCTAACCCACAGAGAGCTATTAAACAAACCGAATCAATCATATTTACGGTTATCATTGAGCAAGGCACAAGCCCCACAGTATCTTTTGAAAAAGGAGATTGTTTGGCCCCCAAAATGGTGAGATTGTGTAAATCGTTGCCAGGATCAACTCCCTGGGTCTTTGAGCTTTCATATGAGAGCAGAAGGGCTAAAACCTACGGTTGAAAAATGTTCCTGAGTGCCCGAGAAAGTTGAGGGTTGCCACTTGAAAAATGGCTGCAATCAGACTTCGGAAAAATCACTTTTTGGGGGTGATTTTCTTTTGTGGGAATAATTAAAAATGTGATTGGTTAACCCACAAAAAATTGAAAAGAAATTGAAAGATAAGCGACCAGACAAGAGATTCATTTGTGTTTAAGAAATCTCAGGGATGTTGGCGTGCATGCTACTTGGCCCTGAACAGTGCTGATTTTACACAGTTTTCAATGGGGCTTGAATTATTGGACTGGACCCTGCTGAGGAATTTATTAGTTTCCGGCTTCAATGGAGTTCGGGAGTTTCAAAAACCTGCGAATACACGAATGTACATGGGCTTCATGGGTTTTCCCCTGCGTATTCACTGAAAAGCCTGCTGTATGTAACGACAACGTTTTGCAACTCGCCGCTGTAAATGTAACAATGAAAAATTGTTGCCTGCAGTTTTGGGGTTACGGCGTTTTCACGTATGTTTCATCCCCATTCAACGTGTGGAAACAAACGACTTCGACCGTGAGCGGCTGTTGCTTGACCAGACCCTCGTAAACCATACGGAAATGTTCTTAGCAACTTGCCAATCCTCTGTTGAGCCTTCTCGTTTTGAAGACTTCGTTTGCACGAAGTTATCAAAAGATCACATTGAAACTCTCTGTATGTGCTCTGGAGGGCTTAAACCGAATAAAACTCTACAGAATCCTGAAAAGAAATGCTACATAAATAATTTAGCCTCAAAGTGGTTGCTAAGATGATAAATTGTTTCCATTTTCAATCGATATCTTGGTCTTTTTTCCACAGAATTTCTCAAGTTTAAAACTTTTCCCTGAAGAGTGAGACACTGTATACGACAGGCCAGAATCTCAACTACACAATACAATCGGTTCTCTGGCGCTAATTTTTTTTGTTCGACTTTCATGAGTTATATTTCATACTTGCGCATGTACTGTACATGTATAAGCTGCGGTACGCGGGTACCAGGCCGCACGCGCAGTGCACCTTGCATGGTACGTAGCTGGGTCCGTTTTGGACATTTAAGAAACACGTACGGATCGCGCTGCGCAAGTATCAAATATAACTCATGAAAGTCGATTTTTTTTTTTTTTGTAGCCTGCGAAGTTGTTTACAAATGTAAACAACTGATGTGTTTGGTGGCCTGTTTCTTTCAGTCTGATTTTGTAGACTTGATCAAATTAAATTGACTCATTTTTTTTGGTCATCAGCCCCCCAAGATATGGAAACAGATGCAAAACCTGACCGAGCGGCGTATGCCCAGTCGTGTAAGTTGGTGTTTTATCATAGACTTGGCCATGTTCTTAACCGCGTGAATAAACGTTAACTTTCATCAATTCATGAATGACAAGATATTTAAGAGTGTAGTTGTACAATGATAGGTGAACACTGATTAAGGCCACACCAGTAAGTCGAAACTAGAGCCGAATATGAATCTGACGCGATTTTGAGATTAATTAGGCCTATGATCACGGACGTATATAAAAAACCTGGACTTGCAACGCCTTTGTATGGAAAAGAAGCCAACCAGCGGCCATTTTACCGAGCCGAATACAAAAGCGTGGGTTGGCTCCTTTCTATTGACGTCAAGAAGAACAAATGTGGGCTTTGCCAGGAAAGTTTTGTATTCGGCTCGGTAAAATGGCCGCAAGTGGATTCAATGACCCTATAAGCTGATTAAGGGCATTGCGAGTCCAGATTTTGTTATACACGTCCGTGCCTATGATGTTTGACCGAAACTGACGCCACTCAAACTCAGCTCGAACAGCACGTCCATTCACTCCCCTCAAGTGCTATACTGGCGGTGAAAAACGATACTGGGTCTCAAAACTGGGTCAAGGGGTGAACCTGGGTTGGTCTCTTGGCGGGGAAGGCCCGCGCGGAGGCGCGAGGTTTTATGTGAACGTGGAATTGAAAACAGTCGCGCTTGCCCTGCACAAGACTGGGTGAGTAAATCCATCGCGCTGATGTTGTGAGGGGCTGTGAAAAATGGCTGAAACCAGACTTGGGAACGTTCACTTGGGGGTGAGTTTGTTTTTTGAGGATAATTCAACAGCTAATTGGTTAACCTAAAATATGAACATCGTTTGAAATCTGAACGACCCGACAGCACAAAGTGGTTTTTTTTGTTGTTGTTTTTTGTTTTTGTTTTTTTTTTGTTTTTGAGATGCCTCAGGAACTTTGGTTGTCCACAGTGGGGCTCCAAACTTTTTGGATTTTACACTGTTTTCAATTGAGCTTGCATTACTGTAGTGCATCCATGGCATACACATGAAGGTCAGTTTTACAACCGTGGGGATTCCCAAATTGTACTGCTTGTATACGCGTAGTGGGCTATTCAATGCATACTGCTGACCTGTTCAAAAAAACAGCCTTGGTCTTTCGCCCATCGGAGTTAAAATGGGCATCCATCCATCCATGCCATGCCATGCCATGCCATGGAATGGCATGGCATGGAATGGAATGGCATTCCATGCCATTCCATGCCATGCCATTCCATTCCATGCCATTCCATGCCATTCCATTCCATTCCATTGAATGCCATCCCATTCCATGCCATTCCATTCCATTTCATTCCATTTCATTCCATTCCATTCCATTTCATTCCATTTCATTCCATTCCATTCCATTCCATTTCATTTCATTTCATTTCTTTACCCAGGGTGTGCCCAAACAGTTTTAAACCGATTTCCCTCGGGGCCCTGCGAACATAACTTAATTTAATAGTTAGAAACTCATGATGAAAAATAAAATTGACAAATATGACAAACATTAATATTTACAAACACAGACCACTAAAACATCATACACGTGTGAACATTTAAATAATCAAGGCATTAGTTAAATACTGATCACGGGATGGGCGAAAAACCCTATCTGAAAATAGAACCGGGGAAATTCCCGATCCGACTCCAATGAACATTGGCAACCAAGTTACAACTCCTTATGGATCAGCTTGGCATGGTTAGGCTTTGTGTTAAAATGCTCACGCATTATTATATAAAAGAAACTTGTGACTTCGTTCATCGACGGACATCTGAGGAGGATCCATGAACACCATTGGTTTTTGTCGTAACTTCACAAGATTGGCTGATTACGGTGTATATTATTCACTGCAGTGACTGCACCTTATATTGCCCTCTCTTGTTTTATGTTTGAATCAACTACTTTGTGAAAAATCGAGAAAAAACAGCGTGACATTTTTCAACGATTAAATCAACGATTTTGTAATTTATCTTGCTCTAAATCTATGGATTACAAGGCGTTCGTAAAATTATCAACTAAGGAAATGCAGAAAATAACACAACTTTATCTACGAAACAAGAGTATTCCGTTACCTCTCTCTCTCTGGATGATTTCAAAGACATACGCTCTTCGTACTTGGCCTTGCTCTTGAAAAAGTGTTGAAGTCAACTGGATTGGGGCACTGTAAATAGAATAATGATGAATAAAGAAAGAAAATCATTTACCTGATGTGTGTTTGTTTTTACAATTCTGGAAGTTATCATCCTTAAAAATAATCAATGGAAACCTGGAGGAAGAAGAAAGATATTCGTGTAATGTACCTTTCAGTAACCGTCCGATCTCCCTTGGCAGACTGTGCGCGACGTTAGCTTACTTTGAGCCGATTCGGTGATGATATAAATTTTGATCTCCCTGTAGGCCTACTCACCTTTTTTTCAGTTGCAGGTCTGTGCGCCAGTGTGTTGTAAGTCTCTGTGTTTACCAGTTTCCGCCTGCCAGGCGTTGACTATGTCGGACTGTTCCATATTGGCTCTGGGGGTGTCATTTGAAGCAAGATAATGACCGTAGAATCCCCGCCCCCCCCCCGCCTTTGTGTTCTAACAGCGCGCGGAACTTGAAAGAACTTTCCGGAGTCCATCAAAAGCTCTCACATACTCGTAATAGGTTTTTAAACATGCATTTTAAATTGAGAAAAAGACTGTACCGCAGAGATCGTTGGGTTGAATATGTAGCCACAGGTAAAAAGTGAAGTAAAATAATAATTTAAGGAATATAATTTGTCCAGCAAATTGAACTTACCGTCTGAAGTCGTTCAGTATTACAGTCGTCCACTACCTATGCACTAAAATTTGGTGACTTTTTTCCGTTCAAACAAAGTCGAATAAATCCCTTTCATGTCGGCGACACTTAGTATGCACACTTTTTACTTAGTATGCAGTTTACCCCTAGCGAAACAGCAAATACACAGGCCTACAACGTAATTTTTCGCCTTGGATCCGCCCGAGTGTGCAAGGAAAACATTTTATGGAGGGGTTTGAAGATATGTGTTTTCCCCTCGCACATAATCTGAAATCTGATCACAAGCGCCCGCTCCTGGACCCAGACTAGTCATTGCCAGGGGTAATAAATAACAGTGACGAGCCGAGCAAGGCAGCGATTTCTCGAGCTACCATCAGACCAATCAGTGACAAGCCGTATAATAAATTATGAAGAGCAGTGAAGACTCATCGCCCCCATTGCAGATATTGGACCTGGCTCTACGGCGTAATCACGTGTGTTCGTTAGTGTGGAGGCGAGTGGCACACACGCACGATTTTTTCCTTAAATAACCAGCGCGTAACCAAATGTTTGGTTTTGTGTTTGCTGTTGTAAGTTTGCGGCTTGGTCTACTTTATTTGGAGGAGTTGTGGTCATGCCGTCACCGTTTTCACTGAGAACCACGTATGTTGAAAGTAGCCTTTTTTATTTCAATTACATTCATGTTGTTACAGGCCAAATCTCAAACAGGAAGGACAACGGCATGAACGTTTCATATAAACAGCAAAAACATAGGTCAACAAAGGACATCACAGTTAAAAATTTTCCTTCCAATTAACTATCCATGTGTCTCGATTTGTCAGGGTGTTTCTAATTTATCTTGTAATTACACATATAAGATCATTCCAGTGAAATCTACGACCATGGTATAACAAAGCACGTGTTGCCTGCAGTGACACGGTCCATGGGTTTTGTACACCCGAGGGGCAAACGACACTTGGGCAAAGCTGAAGGTGTATAAAGCACGTATGTTTCAGGGGGAAATTATTCACTGCGCATGTCCGGTATTTAGGGCCATTTGCACGCGTAATGAGGGCCACGGGAATTAGTGCCTGGCAAACAGCTGCTTCATTTCGTTTCTCTTCACTGCCTTACACAGTTTCTAGGGGAAAAATTGCTGTATCTTCCAAAGGATATGCATGTAATGAGGGGATTTCCCGCCACCCATACGAATACCAGATAAACCACAGGCTAACCCACAGAGAGCTATTAAACAAACCGAATCAATCATATTTACGGTTATCATTGAGCAAGGCACAAGCCCCACAGTATCTTTTGAAAAAGGAGATTGTTTGGCCCCCAAAATGGTGAGATTGTGTAAATCGTTGCCAGGATCAACTCCCTGGGTCTTTGAGCTTTCATATGAGAGCAGAAGGGCTAAAACCTACGGTTGAAAAATGTTCCTGAGTGCCCGAGAAAGTTGAGGGTTGCCACTTGAAAAATGGCTGCAATCAGACTTCGGAAAAATCACTTTTTGGGGGTGATTTTCTTTTGTGGGAATAATTAAAAATGTGATTGGTTAACCCACAAAAAATTGAAAAGAAATTGAAAGATAAGCGACCAGACAAGAGATTCATTTGTGTTTAAGAAATCTCAGGGATGTTGGCGTGCATGCTACTGGGCCCTGAACAGTGCTGATTTTACACAGTTTTCAATGGGGCTTGAATTATTGGACTGGACCCTGCTGAGGAATTTATTAGTTTCCGGCTTCAATGGAGTTCGGGAGTTTCAAAAACCTGCGAATACACGAATGTACATGGGCTTCATGGGTTTTCCCCTGCGTATTCACTGAAAAGCCTGCTGTATGTAACGACAACGTTTTGCAACTCGCCGCTGTAAATGTAACAATGAAAAATTGTTGCCTGCAGTTTTGGGGTTACGGCGTTTTCACGTATGTTTCATCCCCATTCAACGTGTGGAAACAAACGACTTCGACCGTGAGCGGCTGTTGCTTGACCAGACCCTCGTAAACCATACGGAAATGTTCTTAGCAACTTGCCAATCCTCTGTTGAGCCTTCTCGTTTTGAAGACTTCGTTTGCACGAAGTTATCAAAAGATCACATTGAAACTCTCTCTATGTGCTCTGGAGGGCTTAAACCGAATAAAACTCTACAGAATCCTGAAAAGAAATGCTACATAAATAATTTAGCCTCAAAGTGGTTGCTAAGATGATAAATTGTTTCCATTTTCAATCGATATCTTGGTCTTTTTTCCACAGAATTTCTCAAGTTTAAAACTTTTCCCTGAACAGTGAGACACTGTATACGACAGGCCAGAATCTCAACTACACAATACAATCGGTTCTCTGGCGCTAATTTTTTTTGTTCGACTTTCATGAGTTATATTTCATACTTGCGCATGTACTGTACATGTATAAGCTGCGGTACGCGGGTACCAGGCCGCACGCGCAGTGCACCTTGCATGGTACGTAGCTGGGTCCGTTTTGGACATTTAAGAAACACGTACGGATCGCGCTGCGCAAGTATCAAATATAACTCATGAAAGTCGATTTTTTTTTTTTTTGTAGCCTGCGAAGTAAACTATTGCAACCATTCAGATATCTAATGGTTCACCTGACTGCATTGTGAACAATTCAGGCCTTCTCGTGAGAGAGGGAGAATATGATTTATTGTAAGGCATTGACATCGTTAAGGAAAATTTAGTCATGGGATTCAGCCATCCATGACCCTGTGTGAACAAATAGTATGTAACTGGAAAGAGGAAATTTAGGGCTTCAAAGTGCTGCTAAGTCTCCACACAAAGTCCGAAGAAATTTTGTTTAAAACGCACTAATTTTTTTTTTTATATTTAGGAATATGGAGGCCTAGTGCACTTAAAGCCATTTCAAACCTTTTTTCAAGGAAACAAACATGACACAATGTATGAATCATTTTGCATGCCGTGTGTTGTGCATTTCATATTCTGAGTACCTAATTAGTTCATCTAGTGGATGGGGCGATCCCACGCCACGGGACTTTTCATGTTTTGGATGTAGAGTTGGGTTTTTATTCGTTCCTCAAGGCAGATGTACACAGTGGGTGGGTTTGCAGATGGAGTGATAAATCCAATGCAGTAATGATTACCTCTACACAACTTTTGAAATCACCGGCTGCAGCTATTACGGTTGACCTGACGGGTCAGGTCAAAACTGCACACAAGTGAAAGGTAAGCGATGTGTGAATTCCCCTCAGTTTAGTGCAGTCAGAACGGACCAGACACAAACAGCTCGTCAGAAACAAACAGAACAGAACAACGCTCTTTATAGAGACTGACACATCATGTTTGACATTTATATTTAGAAGATAGCTAACACAAATCCCGAACAACGAAATTTCAGGTGTGACTGATGGGTCAAGGATTGAGAAATCTGTCTACCGCGTTCCATCTTGCAGAATTGGTTTTACTTTTCTTCGCTTACAAATTACAAGCATTTTACCAAAGGTAAGAGATACATTATCCGGTCATTGAAAATTAATTGCTAATTTTCATCATCTTGACAAAATATTAACAATGTGAAACATTTAGAGGTTTTTCTGTGGTAGACGTTCTGTGGCTGTATTTTTTTTTTATTTTTATTTTTTATTTTTTTTGGTGAAATTCTAAGTAAGCGTTTTGATTTAAAAGGTAGGCCTACCTATTTGGGCTCGGGAAACTGTTGCTCAACGGAATAAAGATCGGCAACTTATTTCAGAAAAGAAATGAAGTAATCGTCTGAACTTGGCCCTGCCGAATAAGGCCAAAATAATCAGCTAGGGCCTATTATTGACACACAAAAAGTGTAACGCGTATCCCGACACGCGGAACTAAGTCACGGCCCGAGCATTCCATCGCTTTCGCCCGAGCTGGGCTAAACGCTTCCGCACGTCTCAGTTTAGCGACAGGGTACCGACCGTGGTAGTGCTGACGCACCATGGTCCACATTCCCAGATGCATAAGACTGCAAGAATCCATGAGCCCAAACCAATGTTTTTACGCACTTTTGAGTTTGAGCAGGTTAAATTTCTGTCCTGGTTATTTATTTCTCCTCTTGAAGAGACTGTAATTACAAATTTGTACAGTATAGCCAGAACACACAGCCGGATTGCACATCTTCTTTGATACAGTCGTCACGCATTTTGTTCCCGCGCCGAACTTTAAGCGTTTGCCGCCGACGGGGTTTATGGAATAGGAGTCTACATTTTAATGCAAATTTTTCTCGTGACAATTAGGCCCCCCGAAAGATTCACCCTGTTACTGACTTGCGCGCAACGTCTGGTAGTCAGCGACAAGACTGGCGTGCGCTGCTGACCATACTTACAAAGCGGAAGGAATTTTCGTGGAGTGAAGTGAAAGCTCACTGCAAACATATTCACGATGGCTCTTTTCAATATAGGCATATTTCAAATTAACGAAAAGGTTGTGCATTGGATAGCAGAGATCATGGGGTGAAATGTGTAACTGATACCAGAAAAAAATAGCAACATAATCATTAACAGAATTTCATTTTCAAGATGTATTTTTTTGCGTTGGGGAGATGTTAATTAATATACAGTGCTTATTAATATACTTTGGGTAAGGGCAAAACCTGTTATATTAATTAAGAATCTAATTTGTCCTGGAAACTGAACTTACCGTTTGGTGTCGTTAAATGAAGAGTAGCCCACTAAACTCAGAGATGACTGACTTTTGGGTAAAACGTAAACCCAAATGTTGTTTTCATACACCTGGCGTTTAATAGTAAGTGCGCACTTTAGCTGTTGCATCTAGGGTTTTACTTCGTGTCTGGTGTGTTTTCTTTTACCAAGCCCGCGGATGCGCTCTGCAAAGGACTCCGACATTGGAGTCACACTAATTCACCAGCTGGCAAGCCTGGTGAGTCACGGATGATTGCTGGCGCACAATACAATCCGCCACGTTGAGATGAAATATGGAACACAGCACTGATCTCTCGAGGAGGCACGCGCCTTTTGTTATTTCTGCGCTGTGAATTAAATAATCAACCAAGGTATATAGTCTAAGCGAATGGGTGCGAGTGTGATAACACAAGTCACGTGACACGAAAGTGCATGTATAAGTGGTTGGTTTCCATGCGGTGAGCGACCTTGTTGCAGACGTTTTTGAGTTCACACACAGTGACACAAAACGTATACATAGGGAACTTCGTGTTCAGAGGTCATGGTTAGTTCTGAGTCAACGTTCACCTGTGACACTCAAACACGCAAGAAATGTCCCTGCACGTGCACGTGCAGTCATCTTGCGCTGACGAAATCTCAGCCAACCGAATATATACATGTATGTCCATTAATAAAACGGAATGAAACCATTGAGACCATGTTTCCAGTACTGTGTTTAACCCCCTGTTTTGTTAGCAAGATATTGCCACCGTCATGTGGCGGTTAATATTAATCCTGCGAAACAGAAAATCAGCGATTGCGAGAACACTATTGCGTCGAAACTACATTTTAGAGCTGCGAAATCGATCGCAAATTTCAGACCGAGATCGGTCGTGAGACAGCAGAAATCCAAGCTACGTTTAACCTGTCTGACTGTAAATTTAGTTTGTGTGCATGGTTAATTGATTTTTATAAATTTGGGATTAATTTGAGTGAAACTAGAACAACCCAACAATTCACCACGGGAAAAGAAAAGTCATGTTCACCCGAATCAATGTTACTTTCAGTTCAGTTTCTTGTTAATTTTCAAAAATAATGTTCGAAAGACTGCCTGCAATGATTTCAATACTTAAAACAGGGTCACTTTAGAGCATGACACTTCTGAACACCGTTATTCTGAGTTAAGCTGTGTTTTACTTGAAGCTCTGTTAGCCACAAGAACAAGAACTCCGTAATCATCCTACGTGAACTACTCGTGCTGTAATGCAACGACCAGTGAGTGCGATCATCGCTTTTTCAAAATTCAGTTACCTATTTTCAAATCTCCGATTTCTCCTGCCGCTAAATTGTGCAATCATTCACTGGTAGTGCCCATAGGAATACACAGTATAGTTACGGGTACGAACGACGGACCACCGTCAGCAATCGTTTCTTTGCCTCATTGGGTCGAGGGTGTCCGTTTCATTGAAGGACTAGTTCATGGTTAAGATTATTTCTCTCAGGATGGATTTTTGGCCGACGTTTCCAAAGTGAAAGTCTCTTCGTTGTATCTTCCGGTCAGATGACTTCATCAACTTCAAATCTAACACATGACATTTCTGCATGGAGGTCATTATATCTGTAGATTTTCAGACACTTAGCCACATACATTTTCAATATTGTTCCCAACCCTTTGCTCGGAACACGCTTGTGAATACCATGACAGCACGGGTACACCGTTCAAAGCAACTTCGCTATCACCAGTTCTAAAATTACAAGGCAAAATTGCTTGGCACTCCTGCTTTCGACCGGAAGGAAGGGTCACGTGATTCCATTTGCGCGACATAAATAAAGTGATGCATTTACTCCATCGCTTGCCTCAAAAAAGCAAAATGGGGAATCACACGGGTGACTTCATAAAAAATTAACGTACTTTTAAAAATTAAAGTGTGCTGAAGTTTTCACTTGTAATTTGAAACCTAATCGTGTCGAGATTACGTATGGGTGATAGGCACCACTTGAGATTAGGGTCGCTACATCATTATTGAAAGTTTCAAGTTCATTTCTTAATAAGGTGTGGAGAAAAGCTGCAGAGAATATGGCTGCGCAGGAAAATGAGGAAGACGGAAAGAAACAATGATTTATGAGAAAGGTCCGTGATCGGGCACCCACCAATTCTTGCAAAACACCAAACACAAACAAAATCACGCTTAAATATCGCCATTCCACTAATCTCACTGAGTTATACTGCTCACTGGGGTCAGAAACATTCCTGGACCATTTACTCCTTACGGAATACCCAACAACCTTCAGTTTAATCCTTCTTGCAATGAGCACACACACAGACCTCCAATGTACTTTTTTATTTCGTGCTTACCAAGTCCTGAAAATGAGAATGCTCAAGAGAGGATTTTCAGGTACTGTATCTGAAGACCTTTCCTTATGGTTTTATGAGGGTCTGGTCAAGTTACCACCGCACATGTCGAATCGCTATTTCCGCACACCAAATGGAAGTGAAACACACGTGCAGTAATCAAACTGCCATACACAACAAGTGATAAAGGATACTCAGGAAATAATCATGTCAGTTTCTCGGGTATTCAAGACATGCATCAAATTAAAGATCATTAGGCCTATCTTCATCTTCTTTTCCTTTCAGGTTTTAGTGGTGTAACCGATGAGTTTCAAAGGTACCTCTATCCAGAGATGAAAAGCAATAGTGTAATTCGATCACCAGAATTAGAAGCCATTACTGCGTTGGCACAACGCTCGTAAACAGGTGGAACGCGCGCGTTACATGCCTCTTCGACCAATAGGGTGTTGTGATTTACCGCATGCACGCACGCGTCAAGCTGAAGAATGTGTGCGTGTGAGTGCGATGCCACAGCAGTTATGGCGTGTAATCGGATTAGTGTACACATTTAACAAGATATGCTTCCGTTGTTTCATTTAACATCAAGGGGAACATTCAAGTGCACGTAGTTCGATGAAACTTTGGACGCGCACCACAAGTTGAGATGACTAGTGCTAATTCATGGCACGTGATCGACAGTTGACCAATTATATTGTTCAAACATTCGAGAGAATTAACACCCTTTTGTTCCCCTCAGTTGACGAGTGAAGGTGTAAAAGAAAAGTCACGGTACTAAAAACTACGCCGGTTTTAATGAATCATAGCGAAAAGGCTTCTTCCCATTGCTGCAAGGCAGCCAGAAATGTCCGTGCAATCATTAGGTAGGCATTGACCTGCGGGAATGGTAACTCGTGACCGATACCAGGAAACACCATGAGTCCTGTGTGTGTGTGTGTGTGTGTGTGTGTTTGTATTCTTTTGTGACAGTGTCAAAGCGGGACCTTCCAGAGTGTTCGACACTCCCCATCTACATGACTATTGTACAGGCATTTGCAAGAGGGAACCATTCGATCTGCAACCACACACCCCCACTAGAAACTGTCCATCTGTCGTCAACTGATGCTGGACAACACAACTGATTTACGTTTGGACCATGCATTATCAATTCAAACAGGTAAGGTTTTCCTTTTAAACAGTTTCTTTTCAGACACATTTAAATGTCTTTTCAGGTATATGTGATTTATTCAATTGGTAACTATGAGCCTTACAATCTTCACAGTGTGCTGTGATGTCTGTGTAGCAGAGTGAGCCATTCATACTTCAGTAGCTACCATTCATTTCTGTAATGTTGGAAAACCCTGAAACGACTGAATTGTCTGCTTCTTTTTTTAACCAATTGGTACTTTTAGGAAGGTTTGCTGTATGTGCCAGCTAATGGGACAGGTCTTGTCCGCGTAGACAGCATGCTGCCATTAGGCAGCATGTGGTCAGATATATGCAACGAATAAAGATCAAGACAGTGCCGAAGATGAAAGATTCGAACGCGGTCATTATCTTGTACTCGCTATAACCACTTTGTTGTAGATGGACAGGAAGATTCAGTCTTCTAGGCCCCTAAGGGAAGTTACCAGAAACAGAGATCCGTCGCCTGACAACGCGCGTTGACCTTTCAATGGTGGATAAAATACATCATCGTTTTAAATACACGGAAATAATATGAAAACCTCCAAACGAGCCTTGCCAGCGCCAGTCATTTATCATACAAATTGTTTCACCAGTGGGGGATATGTTAACATTGACAGAAATCCACATTTCCAGCGCGTTGGTTTAGTGATCGGTTTCACCCAGTGCAGAATTGTGAAGAAAAACAAAATACGCAGACAGCCATTCTGTGGGCTGGTTGGGAACGTCACTGGAACGTTCCCTGAAGAAAAATGTCAGACTGAACAATTGCTAGGGGTCACGTGATAACAATGCACCCTGTCAATTTCATTTTTCATGTTGCGAACGGGGTATAGGCAAGTTCCCAGCAGAAACAACCTGGTTAAGTAGCACCGCACCGCCCCAGTAGCTGATATGTGCGCCGCTTAGAGACACTCTGACCCGGGGTAAACCAGCGCGACACGATCGGTAGGTGCAATGGGAGCAGCCGGTAATGAAAGGGGTTTTGCAACGGGAGATCGCCACCGAGCGCAAGCGCGGTCATTGGGCTGCGGTGCAAGCCGGCCGCAGCCGCTTGCTCTTTCATGGAACAAGCTGCACTGTTTTTACAGGAATTGCCTGTCACTTAGACGCCAACACTCCCCTGTAAATTGTACATGTGCATGCACATCGTTAACTCACAGTTCCAATTTTCTCAAATAATGGCTTTGTTTCTGTAATCTTTCCCTCAGGAAAGATTACTGAAGATATCTGATGTTTCACATCGGCCATTAGACTTAAATTTCAGTCTGTATAAATGTAGTGCGTCTGTTTAAGGACTGAGGGCAGAAGTCAATGAGATCGGGTCTTTGTGTCACTTTACAGTAAAATATTTGTGTAAATTCCTCACCAAGCAAATGCACAGGCGGCGGATCAACCTTGACACCGACATGGATATCTTTTGTGAGGCAGTGCATTACGAGACGCTGTTCCACCTTTCATTGTGTTGAGAACATGGGTCGATCACTGGCATCGGTAACATTTTGCACAAGATATGATGTTGGCATTTATGTTACGAACAACACAAGCCTGCATGATGGTTTCTCAGCTTTGAATCCTTAGCAGCCCGGCCAGCCGGGCCGACCAAACATCCATGCATATCTGTTGTTAGCAAAGCATTTTCTCAACTTTGGTGTTTGCAGTAAATTCTTCATGGTTTTGAAAACACTACTCAACAGAATTAGAGGAACAAGAGAACAGAATGTTTTTGTCATTGTCTATATGGGCTACCGTTTCGGAACAAGAGGCATTAAAGTTATGTGAAAATCATTCAGGTGTTGTCAATCGGTTCTCAAACAATATACTCAAAATGTTGATGCAATCATGCGTGTCATTCTGTTCTCTTGTTCCTTAAATTCTTTTGAGTAGTGCTAGTGTATTATGTATTCAGATGAGCTTCACTGTACTGTAAATTACCCCCACCGTACAAATGACTAGGGTGGAGAAACAGGGAAGACGTGTGAGAGCGTATTCTTGTTCCAGTTTTGATCCTCTCAGACTATTCCGTTATGATTGGAAAAGTGGTCAAATTGAGCCCATATTTCTCTTTGTGTTTGAAACAGCCGAAGAAAGGAAAACAAATGAACTTATAAGATGTAATGTTGTTTTCGAATACACAAGAAATATTACATCTTGACCATCCAAATTGCGCTGTATATTGGCCATAATTTATTGCGGAATTTCATGCAAGTGGTCACACACATGTACAGGTACATGTACAGTACATGTGCTTGTACATGTACATATGTAAGTATGTACAGGACGTCAAGGTGAAACTATACATGAAGCTGTACATGTACAGTGTACATGTACATGTACATTTAGTTGCTGTACATACATGTACATGTACGTTGATCACTCACACATAAGTTCACTACCACACTTTCCTGCCTGCAGCCAGGCTGCGCTTCAACCACACATACAGTGCCTCCTACAGACAAACTACACTGCCGTAAATCAGACCTAAAAGTGGACACACATGGCCGGGTTCGCAACAGCCACATTAGACTGGGCTCGGTCCAGTAATGAGGTCTCGAGACGATCACGAGATCTCCAACACTGCCGCACATTCCCACTTTAACTTTGAAACTGTCACAAAACGTGTTTCGCCGTGCAAATCTAATCACCTTCTGACCTGACGGGGCGGGTCTTGACGTGACAAAGACGATAAACGGTGAAAACAACGATACGCAAAACATTTTATGGAGGGGTTTGAAGATATGTGTTTTCCCCTCGCACATAATTTGAAATCTGATCACAAGCGCCCGCTCCTGGACCCAGACTAGTCATTGCCAGGGGTAATAAATAACAGTGACGAGCCGAGCAAGGCAGCGATTTCTCGAGCTCCCATCAGACCAATCAGTGACAAGCCGTATAATAATGAATTATGAAGTGCAGTGCGACACCAGCAAGACTCATCGCCCCCATTGCAGATATTGGACCTGGCTCTACGGTGTAATCACGTACTGTATGTTCGTTAGTGTGGAACGATTTTTTACTTAAATAACCAGCGCGTAACCAAATGTTTGGTTTTGTGTTTGCTGTAAGATGTGCGACTTGGTCTACTTTATTTCGAGGAGTTGTGGTCATGCCGTCACCGTTTTCACTGAGAACCACGTATGTTGAAAGTAGCCTTTTTTATTTCAATTACATTCATGTTGTTACAAATCTCAAACAGGAAGGACAACGGCATGAACGTTTCATATAAACAGCAAAAACATAGGTCAACAAAGGACATCACAGTTAAAAATTTTCCTTACAATTAACTATCCATGTGTCTCGATTTGTCAGGGTGTTTCTAATTTATCTTGTAATTACACATATAAGATCATTCCAGTGAAATCTACGACCATGGTATAACAAAGCAAGTGTTGCCTGCAGTGACACGGTCCATGGGTTTTGTACACCCGAGGGGCAAACGACACTTAGGCAAAGCTGAAATAAAATAAATAAAACACGTATGTTTCAGGGGGAAATTATTCACTGCGCATGTCCCGTAGTTAAGGGCCGCGTATTTGCACGCGTAATGAGAACCACGGGAATTAGTGCCTGGCAAACAGCTGCTTCATTTCATGTCTTTTCACTGCCTCACACAGTTTCTAGGGGATAAATCGCTGTATCTTCCAAAGGATATGTAATGAGGGGATTTCCCGCCACCCATACGAATACCAGATAAACCACAGGCTAACCCACAGAGAGCTATTAAACAAACCGACTCCCTATCAATCATATTTACGGTTATCATTGAGCAAGGCACAAACTTGAGAGATAAGATTGGGAGGTACTTATTTACGGAAACCCTACATAGTAAGGGTGCAACGTGCCTCCTCAATGACGTACGTGATTACACAATACATGTCATACCTGCAATGTGCGCCTCGCTGGTGTCCAGCTCAGAATTCATTGGTTGGTCTGATGGGAGCTCTGCTGGGTGCAGACCACTAATTTAAGTGAGAATTTCTGGCCAGCTCATTAGCATTAAAAGTGTCCCACACTATCTTTTGAAAAAGGAGATTGTTTGGCCCCCAAAATGGTGAGATTGTGTAAATCGTTGCCAGGATCAACTCCCTGGGTCTTTGAGCTTTTATATGAGAGCAGAAGGGCTAAAAACTACGGTTGAAAAATGGTCCTAAGTGCCCGAGAAAGTGGAGGGTTGCCACTTGAAAAATGGCTGCAATCAGACTTCGGAAAAATCACTTTTTGGGGGTGATTTTTTTTGTGGGAATAATTAAAAATGTGATTGGTTAACCCACAAAAAATTGAAAAGAAATTGAAAGATAAGTGACCAGACAAGAGATTCATTTGTGTTTCAGAAATCTCAGGGATGTTGGCGTGCATGCTACTGGGCCCTGAACAGTGCTGATTTTACACAGTTGTCAATGGGGCTTGAATTAATGGACTGGATCCTGCTGGGGAATTTATTAGTTTCCGTCTTCAATGGAGTTCGGGAGTTTCAAAAACCTGCGAATGCACGAATGTACATGGGCTTCATGGGTTTTCCCCTGCGTATTCACTGAAAAGCCTGCTGTATGTAACGACAACGTTTTGCAACGCGCCGCTGTAAATGTAACAATGAAAATTGTTGCCTGCGGTTTAGGGGTCCACGGCGTTTTCACGTATGTTTCATCCCCATTCAACGTGTGGAAACAAACGACTTCGACCGTGAGCGGCTGTTGCTTGACCAGACCCTCGTAAACCATACGGAAATGGTCTTAGCAACTTGCCAATCCTCTGTTGAGCCTTCTCGTTTTGAAGACTTCGTTTGCACAAAGTTAACAAATGATCACATTGAAATTCTTTGTATGTGCTCTGGAGGGCTTACACCGAGTAAAATTCTACAGAATCCTGAAAAGAAATGCTACATAAATAATTTAGCCTCAAAGTGGTTGCTAAGATGATAAATTGTTTCCATTTTCAATCGATATCTTGGTCTTTTTTCCACAGAATTTCTCAAGTTTAAAACTTTTCCCTGAACAGTGAGACACTGTATACGACAGGCCAGAATCTCAACTACACAATACAATCGGTTCTCTGGCGCTAATTTTTTTTGTTCGACTTTCATGAGTTATATTTCATACTTGCGCATGTACTGTACATGTATAAGCTGCGGTACGCGGGTACCAGGCCGCACGCGCAGTGCACCTTGCATGGTACGTAGCTGGATCGGTTTTGGGCATTTAAGAAACACGTACGGATCGCGCTGCGCAAGTATCAAATATAACTCATGAAAGTCGAACAAATTTTTTTTTGCAGCCTGCAAAGTAAACTATTGCAACCATTCAGATATGTAATGGTTCACCTGACTGCATTGTGAACAATTCAGGCCTTCTCATGAGAGAAGGAGAATAGGATTTATTGTAAGGCATTAGCATTGTAAGGGAAACTTGGTCATGGGATTGTTCGGCCATCCATGACCCTGTGTATAATTGGAAAGAGGAAATTTGGGGCTTCAAGGTGCTGCTAATTCTCCACACAGAAGTCCGAAGAAATTTTGTTTAAAACGCACTGTATGTAGGAATCTGGGGCCTAGTGTACTTTGTTAAAGCCATTTCAAACATTTTTTTCAAGGAAACAAACATGATTACATTGTATGAATCATTTTGCATGCCGTGTGTTGTGCATTTCATATTCTGAGCACCTAATTCATCTAGTGGATGGGGCGATCCCACGCCACGGGACTTTTCATGTTTTTTTTTTTTGTTTTTTTCCTGTTTGGGTTTTTAGGCCTATTCGTTCCTCACGGCAGATGTACACAGTGGGTGGGTTTGCAGATGGAGTGATAAATCCAATGCAGTAATGATTACCTCTACACAACTTTTGAAATCACCGGCTGCAGCTATTACGGTTGACCTGACGGGTCAGGTCAAAACTGCACACAAGTGAAAGGTAAGCGATGTGTGAATTCCCCTCAGTTTAGTGCAGTCAGAACGGACCAGACACAAACAGCCCGTCAGAAACAAACAGAACAGAACAACGCTCTTTATAGAGACTGACACATCATGTTTGACATTTATATTTAGAAGATAGCTAACACGAATCCCGGACAACGAAATTTCAGGTGTGACTGATGGGTCAAGGATTGAGAAATCTCTCTACCGCGTTCCATCTTGCAGAATTGGTTTTACTTTTCTTCGCTTACAAATTACAAGCATTTTACCAAAGGTAAGAGATACATTATCCGGTCATTGAAAATAAATTGCTAATTTTCATCATCTTGACAAAATATTAACAATGTGAAACATTTAGAGGTTTTTCTGGGTTAGACGTTCGGTGGCTGTATTTCTTTTTTAGTTTTATTTATTTTTATTTTTTTGGTGAAATTTTAAGTAAGCGTTTTGATTTAAACGGTAGGCCTACCTGCTTGGGAACCTGTTGCTCAACGGAATAAAGATCGGCAAAATATTTCAGAAAGGAAATGAAGAAATCATCTGAACTTGGCCCTGCCGAATAAGGCCCAAAAAATCAGCCATTATTGACACACAAAAAGTGTAACGCGTATCCCGACACGCGGAACTAAGTCATGGCCCGAGCGTTCCATCGCTTTCGCCCGAGCTGGGCTTAACGCTTCCGCACGGCTCAGTTAGCGACAGGGTAGCGACCGCGGTACGTGCTGATGCACCATGGTCTACATTCTTCCCCGATGCATAAGAATGCAAGAATCCATGAGCCCAAACCAATGTTTTTACACACTTTTGAGTTTGAGCAGGTTAAATTTCTGTCCTGGTTATTTATTTCTCCTCTTGAAGAGACTGTAATTACAAATTTGTACAGTATAGCCAGAACATACAGCCGGATTGCACATCTTCTTTGATACAGTCGTCACGCATTTTGTTCCCGCACCGAACTTTAAGCGTTTGCCGCTGACGCCTTGGGGTTTATGGAATAGGAGTCTACATTTTAATGCAAATGTTTCTCGTGACAATTAGACCCCGAAAGATTCACCCTGTTACTGACTTGCGCGCAACGTCTGGTAGTCAGCGACAAGACTGGCGTGCGCTGCTGACCATACTTACAAAGCGGAAGGAATTTTCTCGGAGTAAAGTGAAAGCTCACTGCAAATATATTCACGATGGCTCTTTTCAATATAGGCATATTTCAAATTAACGAAAAGGTTGTGCATTGGATAGCAGAGATCATGGGGTGAAATGTGTAAC
Source organism: Acanthaster planci (assembly GCF_054643075.1). Taxonomy (NCBI): domain Eukaryota; kingdom Metazoa; phylum Echinodermata; class Asteroidea; order Valvatida; family Acanthasteridae; genus Acanthaster; species Acanthaster planci. The sequence goes on along the minus strand of NC_141786.1, from coordinate 19,547,495 downwards.
TGATACCAGAAAAAAATAGCAACATAATCATTAACAGAATCTAATTTTCAAGATGTATTTTTTTGCGTTGGTGATATGTCAATCAATATACAGTGCTTAGTAATATACTTTGGGTAAGAGCAAAACCTGTTATATTAATTAAGAATCTAATTTGTCCTGGAAACTGAACTTACCGTTTGGTGTCGTTAAATGATGAGTAGCCCACTAAACTCAGAAATGACCGACTTTTGGGTAAAACGTAAACCCGAATGTCGTTTTCATACACCTGGCATTTAATAGTAAGTGCGCACTTTAGCTGTTGCATCTAGGGGTTTACTTCGTGTCTGGTGTGCTTTCTTTACCAAGCCCGGCCCGCGGATGCACACTGTAAACGACTCCGACACCCAAGTCGCATAGGCCTCCTAACTCACATCTAGTATACACTACACGGTAAAACCTAGCGAATCACGGATGATTGACAACGCACAATACAATCCGCCCACGTTTTGGATGAAATCTGGAACACAGCACTGATCTCTCGGGTAGACACGCGCCTTTTGTTATTTCCGCGCTGTTAATTAAATAACCAACGAATGTTGGCGAATGTGATTACACAAGTCACGTGACACGAAAGTATACGTGGTAGGTTTCCATGCGGTGAGCGACCTTGTTGACTTCACGAGGATTAACACAGAAGAAGTACTTGTGCACCAACCTACACAGTCGGTGTTCTTTGTTCTATGGTTCAGGCTAACGCATTCTTTGTTGTCAAAATATAATTGAATAGGAGGCAGCAAATTCTTAGCGCAGATTCCCCACAGTTACCCCCAAAACCCACCCCGGTGCAAGATTATGGGAGAGGGGGCACATCTTAAAACCTCCCACCCTGGAATGCGCACCCGGTACCCCTGCCAGAAACTTTTTTGCTCATTTTAACATGTAAAAAGTGGCTATAGTTTGTAAGGGGTGAAAAGATGTATCATGCGAAAGCTTGAGCCAGTCAAATTGCAGACGTTATGAGTTCACACACAGTGACAGAAAACGTATACATAGGGAACATCGTGTTCAGAGGTCATGGTTAGTCCCGAGTCAACCTTCACCTGTGACACTCAAACACGCAAGAAATGTCCCCTGCACGTGCAGTCATCTTGCGCTGACGAAATCTCAGCCAACCGAATATAAATGTCCATTAATAAAACGAAATGAAAACATTGAGACCATGTTTCCAGTACTGTGTTTAACCCCCTGTTTTGTAAGCAAGATATTGCCACCGTCATGTGGCGGTTAATATTAATCCTGCGAAACAGAAAATCAGCGATTGCGAGAACACTATTGCGTCGAAACTACATTTTAGAGCTGCGAAATCGATCGCAAATTTCAGACCGAGATCGGTCGTGAGACAGCAGAAATCCAAGCTACGTTTAACCTGTCTGACTGTAAATTTAGTTTGTGTGCATGGTTAATTGATTTTAATAAATTTAGGATTAATTTGATTAAAACTAGAACAATTCACCACGGGAAAAGAAAAGTCACGTTCACCCGAATCAATGTTACCTTGAGTTCAGTTTGTTGTTAATTTTCAAAAATAATGTTCGAAAGACTGCCTGCAATACTTAAAACAGGGTCACTTTAGAGCATGACACTTCTGAACACCGTTATTCTGAGTTAAGCTGTGTTTTACTTGAAGCTCTGTTAGCCACAAGAACAAGAACTCCGTAATCATCCTACGTGAACTACTCGTGCTGTAATGCAACGACCAGTGAGTGCGATCATCGCTTTTTCAAAATTCAGTTACCCATTTTCAAATCTCCGATTTCTCCTGCCGCTAAATTGTGCAATCATTCACTGGTAGTGCCCATAGTAATACACAGTATAGTTACGGGTACAAACGACGGACCACCGTCAGCAATCGTTTCTTTGCCTCATTGGGTCGAGGGTGTCCGTTTCATTGAAGGACTAGTTCGTGGTTAAGATTATTTTTCTCAGGATGGATTTTTGACCGACGTTTCCAAAGTGAAAGTCTCTTCGTTGTATCTACCGGTCAGATGACTTCATCAACTTCAAATCTAACACATGGCATTTCTGCATAGAGGTCATTATACCATTATACAAGGCAAAATTGCTTGGCACTCCTGCTTTCGACCGGAAGGAAGGGTCACGTGATTCCATTTGCACGACATAAATAAAGTGATGCATTTACTCCATCGCTTGCCTCAAAAAAGCAAAATGGGGAATCACGCGGGTGACTTCATAAAAAATTAATGTACTTTTAAAAATTAAAGTGGGCTGAAGTTTTCACTTGTAATTTGAAGCCTAATCGTGCCGGGATTACGTAAGGGTGATAGTCACCACTTGAGATTAGGGTCGGTACATCATTATTGAAAGTTTCAAGTTCATTTCTTAATAAGGTGTGGAGAAAAGCTGCAGAGAATATGGCTGCGCAGGAAAATGAGGAAGACGGAAAGAAACAATGATTTATGAGAAATGTCCGTGATCGGGCACCCACCAATTCTTGCAAAACACCAAACACAATCAGTACCACACTTAAATATCGCCTTTCCACTACCGGCATAATCTCACTGAGTTATACTGCTCACTGGGGTCAGAAACATTCCTGGACCATTTACTCCTTACGGAATACCCAACAACCTTCAGTTTAATCCTTCTTGCAACGAGCACATACACACACCTCCAATGTACTTTTTTATTTCGTGCTTACCAAGTCCTGAAAATGAGAATGCTCAAGAGAGGATTTTCAGGTACTGTATCTGAAGACCTTTCCTTATGGTTTTATGAGGGTCTGGTCAAGTTACCACCGCACATGTCGAATCGCTATTTCCGCACACCAAATGGAAGTGAAACACACGTGCAGTAATCAAACTGCCATACACAACAAGTGATAAAGGATACTCAAGAAATAATCATGTCGTGTGAGTGCGATGCCACAGCAGTTATGGCGTGTAATCGGATTAGTGTACACATTTAACAAGATATGCTTCCGTTGTTTCATTTAACATCAAGGGGAACATTCAAGTGCACGTAGTTCGATGAAACTTTGTACTTTGGACGCGCACCACAAGTTGAGATGACTAGTGCTAATTCATGGCACGTGATCGGCAGTTGACCAATTATATTGTTCAAACATTCGAGAGAATTAACACCCTTTTGTTCCCCTCAGTTGACGAGTGAAGGTGTAAAAGAAAAGTCACGGTACTAAAAACTACGCCGGTTTTAATGAATCATAGCGAAAAGGCTTCTTCCCATTGCTGCAAGGCAGTCAGAAATGTCTGTGCAATCATTAGGTAGACATTGACCTGCGGGAATGGTAACTCGTGACCGATACCAGGAAACACCATGAGTTCTGTGTGTGTGTTTGTATTCTTTTGTGACAGCGTCAAAGCGGGACATTCCACAGTGTTCGACTCTCCCTATCTACATGACTATTGTACAGGCATTTGCAAGAGGGAACCATTCGATCTGCAACCACACACCCCCACTAGAAACTGTCCATCCGTCGTCAACTGATGCTGGACAACACAACTGATTTACGTTTCGACCATGCATTATCAATTCAAACAGGTAAGGTTTTCCTTTTAAACAGTTTCTTTTCAGACACATTTAAATGTCTTTTCAGGTATATGTGATTTATTCAATTGGTAACTATGAACCTTACAATCTTCACAGTGTGCTCTGATGTCCGTGTAGCAGAGTGAGCCATTCGTACTTCAGTAGCTACGATTCATTTCTGTAATGGTGGAAAACCCTGAAACGACTGAATTGTCTGCTTCCTTTTTTTTTAACCAATTGGTACTTTTAGGAAGGTTTGCTGTATGTGCCAGCTAATGGGACAGGTCTTGTCCGCGTAGACAGCACGCTGCCATTAGGCAGCATGTGGTCAGATATATGCAACGAATAAAGATCAAGACACTGCCGAAGATGAAAGATTCGAACGCGGTCATTATCCTGTACTCGCTGTAACCACTTTGTTGTAGGTGGACGGGAATTGAGTCGGCTTTTCTTGCGCATATTTTTTTTTACGTTATCATGATTCTCGCCCCGTCCGAAGATTCAGTCTTCTAGGCCCCTAAGGGAAGTTACTAGACACAGAGTTCCGTCGCCTGACAACGTGCGTTGATCTTTCAATGGTGGATAAAATACATAATCGTTTTAAATACACAAAAGTACATAAAACAAAAGAACATAATATAAAAACCTCCAAGCGAGGCTTGCCAGCGCCAGTCATTTATCATACGAATTGTTTCACCAGTGGGAGATATGTTAACGTTGACAGAAATCCACATTTCCAGCGCGTTGGTTTGGTGATCGGTTTCACCCAGTGCAGAATTGTGAAGAAAAACAAAATACGCAGACAGCCATTCTGTGGGCTGGTTGGGAACGTCACTGGAACGTTCCCTGAAGAAAAATGTCAGACCGAACAATTGCTAGGGGTCACGTGATAACAATGCGCCCTGTCAATTTCATTTTCCATGTTGCGAACGGTAAGAACCCTGCAATACAGTCTACACTCAGCGTTCCACACAGAATTGTGGGCCTGGTCTACGTGTACCGTACCAAGTAGCTTCTTTCAATCTGTGACAGTGCCTCGCTATTGGACTACCTTAGTGATGCATTATTACTTCAGAGTGAGTGAATTTGGCAAGCAAGTTTGTTGGCTATGGCACAATACCAAGTATTTTCTGTTAGTGTAAATAGATAAAATGTTAGTCTTTCACACCTGGCTGAGATGGAAATATTCAGAGCGCCCTATTTCACAGCTACAAGTTGTAAACAAGTCCGTGAAACTTTTTATTACAACAACAAAAAATCAGATAAAGATGAAATGATATGTCAGCGTATACAAAATGTGTTGATTTTGTTTTCAGTGCATTAAATTTCCATTAAGTAGTGACGATGTATTTACCGTCAGCCATCTTTCTTTCGTTTATTGCTACTTTTATACGTGGGATTAGACGACATGTCTTCAAAGTTGGCCCAAGATGTCTCTATTCCTTCATCTCACACAGTGGGAAAAAGGGTTTGTTTTTTCCTTCCAAAATTATGTAAAATAACGCTGACAAACTTTGGCCAGTATGTTTAATCGTCGTTGGTAGACGTTGTGCTTCCTGGCGCTCCAAACCACCGAACGCATAGCAGATGCTTAAACCGAAAGCGAGACCAGCCTTTCTCCCTTGTTTGAAAGACTATTATGGGCTTTTCTTTTGGGGGGTGCATAACAAAGCTGCGATGACAGTAGTTAAAAACAGATGGGTTTGAAATATTTTTGCAGACATGAGTTGGAGATTTTCAATTTTTTTCTCACTCTTTTGATCTTCTACTTATAATTCATAGTGCCCAATATATTGTTTTTCTCTGATGAATTCCGAAGCTCATTGCTTTGTGACGCGCTATATCCCATTTGACTTTGCCATTGTGCCCATACGGTAAAGTTTCTTGTTATTGACACGGAGCCCTTCTGTTGTATAGGGAGTCGAAAGTAGGAAGCAATAGTCATTGCAGATTAAACCACGCCCACTTAACGCAGTGGGGCGTTGAAATAATTGTAATGCAAAATTGGCGAATTAGCTATGATTGGTTGACAATTGTTTGTCAGTCATCAAATTTATATCACGCCCACCTATTGTAAACAGTAGTGCGCGCGTGTGCGAACCGGATTGGTTGACTATGTGTGTTGCACTATATAGGGCAAGTTCAATCCAGTGTAACTACTGGTCAGTTTTGTTGGGTGCCCAATATTGTGCATAGGCTGCCCATCAAAACCGGCCATTGATTGACTGATTGCAAGGTGTTTTGAAATATTGCCAAGAATGTGAGTGGTGCTCAAGCGTTTTAGCTATAGTTGTAGGATATCTGTGCATATGGAAACAAACTGTGGGAGTACAGCATTGAAGATATTGCCTTAAAAATGTTCCTTCAAAACGGAGCTGTCGCTATTTTTGCGATGCTAGCTCAGCTAATACCTGTCCAAGATGAATTTCATGTATGAGTAAAAAAGGAATGGGTCGAAGCGCAGATCGAGACGATTAAAATACACTTTAATTTCGCGCCCACTATTCTTTATTTACTGACGTGACCGCTTAAGAACTACACGGATTCACACAGTTTTGTCGAGGTACGTCTTAATTTGCTAGTCTTGACAGCCCAGCCGAGGGTTTTGGTACTTTTTATTGATTCATTGACCGACTGACTGACTGATGGATCTATTGATGGATCCATTGATCGATCGATCGATTGATCGATCGATCGATTGATTGATCGATTGATTGATCGATTGATCGATCGATTGATTGATCGATTGATTGATCGTTTTTTTGATGATTTTTTGTCTGCTGGTTATATGTTTTTCCTTTTCTTCAGGATTTTGACTTGCTTATTTAAATACTTTTTTCTGTTCAACTTTTTGGGGGTGGGGCAAATTGTCCCCCTGCCCCCCGGTGGATACTCCACTGGTCACAAACTTAAATTAAAGCCATGCCAGGCGTGTGGGGTGGCCATCTCGCCGCCCCCCCTCGTTATTTTCTACTTGCCATGTATCTAACAGTGTTGCCTACCTTATCAAGTAGCGGCGGGGATCTGTTGTCGAGGTTTTACATGATCAAAAAGAGTAAAAACAACCGTTCAAAAGGGCGTATCTAGGCCAGTGTGTGTCTGTTAACCGGTAAAAACGGTTCTATAATAACACATCGGCGTCTGATTTTACGGATATTAAGATTGATTGAAATTTCTTTCGGCCCAAGAAACAGCCAAAATGACTCGACGTCATTTGGTTTATTTCCACACTTTCGATTTCTGATCGTAGATCCTTCACTTATTTGTCAAGCTGTAAACTTTTGATGTGGATTATATGTATTCTAATGGTTGTTGTTCGTTCTGAAGATTTTTTTATTGTCACGTATGCCAAATAACTAGTGGGTAACTTTCAGGTGATGCAATTCAGTAATTGCCGGGGTGTTTTAAAAGACATTGTACCTGTACATGCAGCGAGGTTACGTTTTTACTGTGGGAAAGATGGTATCTTCCAAAATGGTGCAGTTAATGACAAAAAAGACCACGACCTGGCTTGTGTATAGGCAGAAATTGCGCCTGTGGTATTTTACTTTACACCTTCGTGGGCGGGGCCATGTGAACGTGTGAACTGGTGAGGTTTTTGATTTACACCAGGTGTCAATATCTAACCCGTATATACCGTTGTTGAAAACCGCGGCTGAAAGTGGGACTCTGTTCACGGAATACTGAAAAAGAACAGTACAGTGATTTTCAAGAGCTACAACAGAACCCCTTAACAAGCTTTGTAAACGTTCAATTTTCCTCTGTAACATGAATTAACATAAATTTACATCTTGATTTTGGTGCCCCCAAAAAACCCACTTTCATAAAGCTGATTTCGTCATTTTCCTCGTGTTTCCTGTTATTGCGAGTAACAGGTAATGGTTTTTTAGAATTTCATTTGAATTAAGTCATCATGCGTGCCAAAAATACGAACTGCTACTGTAAATAACACATATGTTTTTAACCTTCCCTCTTGTCAAGTGTGACTACATTTGGAAGAAGAATGATGCTATATAAGCAAGCTGCTTGTTGGTACATATTGGTCTAATAGCAACTGTGCGGATACTGCATCTTTATGGACAAATAAGAAATGGGTGCCACCATAAACAGACGAAATGCGCTATTGACCAGTTTTCCCAACCATCCGATGATGTCATTAAGCAGAAACAGTCATAAACTCAGGCTTTTCTGTTCCATCTCACGACTCTAAAATCATGAAACAGATATTTGTTCCGGATTTGTCTTGAATGTAATGTCTGACACCTTACCCGGAAAACAAAGAATTTGATCCCAGTTAGAATACAGCAAGACAATATTTTCAAAATTCTTGTGTGGGTGTATCAAAACCTTCGACGAACTCCAACAAAAAGATGGAATTCAATGCAGGTAGATTTCCCGAACCTTCATGTTCGTACAGGTTGCAGTTTTCTCAGCCTTACCCTTAAAAAATAGTCCTATAATGATGCAACCTGTCTGCCTGTTATGTCTGCTTTGGTGCGGGCAGAGAGCGCGAACAGGAATCGACTCGAAGTACTTGAACTTGAATTATTATTGTCATCATGGAAATAACAGATTTATGATTCCTTTGTACTTTTGTACAATCGTTAAAAAACATGTACGACTGACACAGCAGCTATTTTTGGAAGCCTGTGTGAACATATAACCCAAAGTAACTGTGAACTCAATAAGCTGGGTCATAAGTCCACACCGAGTCATAGGGGCATAGCCAACTGCTCCACCGCTGAACCGGCCGTGGACTGCGTCATCTGCAGGCGCACCGTATACGTCTGCGACACGCGGTATAGGCAAGTTCCCAGCAGAAACAACCTGGTTAAGTAGCACCGCACCGCCCCAGTAGCTGATATGTGCGCCGCTTAAAGACACTCTGACCCGGGGTAAACCAGCGCGACACGATCGGTAGGTGCAATGGGAGCAGCCGGTAATGAAAGGGGTTTTGCAACGGGAGATCGCCACCGAGCGCAAGCGCGGTCATTGGGCTGCGGTGCCAGCCGGCCGCAGCCGCTTGCTCTTTCATGGAACAAGCTGCACTGTTTTTACAGGAATTGCCTGGCACTTAGACGCCAACACTCCCCTGTAAATTGTACATGTGCATGCACATCGTTAACTCACAGTTCCAATTTTCTCAAATAATGGCTCTGTTTCTGTAATCTTTCCCTCAACCCTCTGGTGCCATCACACAACACTTTACCGTACGTCTGTTTTTACGGAAATGGCTCAGTGAAGGTATTGTCCTAGCCCAAACGAAACTGTGTTTAATCTATGCTGCTCTGTTCCTACAGGAATTTCTTGGTAGTTGAGACGCTAACACCATCCTGTAAAGAGACTAGAAGCCAAACATGTACATACACACTGTTAACTCACAGCTCCATATGGTTCTGATGCTGTAATGTTTCACCAAGGGCTTGTAAGACGGAGATAATGTGCCATGTAGTCAGTTTTCCTCAGCCCCGGGTAATTTCACAGCACTTTTTTGTCGGTTTTTACGGAAATGGCGCAGTCCAAGTATGATCTCAGCAACGTAAGTGTCCGCTGATAAAAGCAAAACCGCAGTAGTAGTGTCACTTGATGGAATTCTTGGCATTAAAGATAGCAGGCCCGCTATGTTAACTTCACATCAATTCGCTTATAGTTACAATGTGTAAGATTATAATGACAGCACAGCGTCATTTCAACAGACATTGTCTTTGAAGCTGCGTACCAGTGACATATTTGTGTAATCTGAAAAGTGACTCTTTTCACTTGTACATCAGACAGTTTTCCTGCAATATCGTCATGCTTCGTGCCGAACAGCATTTTTGGATTTTGGATTCTCTGGATTTTGTGTGTACAACTGTGGGTTACTGTGTTTACTGTAAATGTCAATGATAACTGTGGATTTGAACAGAACAAAAGGAACGTAGCACGCACTCAACCCCCGTGCACGGGCTACATTCTTTTGGTTTATTCAAAACACATTGAACATTTATTTATTTATAGTTCAATGACAGTTCTCGACTCGCGAATTTATCACGTCTCATTCACCGGGCGGAGTGGACTTTGACAATGGAAGCCAGCCCGGGGAAAGTTTCTTCTGACTGCCACCCGCGCCGATACCTCTCACCGTCAATTTCGCCCCGATAGAATTCTGGGTCAGCACATGGTGCTCGACATTGACTATTATACAAGCCTCTTGAATTAAGCTCAAAGAGGGTAGAGACTGTAAACCACGACAAGGGTACGGATTGATCGTGACACGTGTCCTCCGCTGCGATGATGATTCACGTTTCAGTTATCTTGTTGAGTCGTCTCCAGACTAAGCTGTTCATTCGACCAGCTGGCCCGAGAGCTGTAGTTGCTTCCCCCACTTGGGAAGCTAAAATCGAAGTTGTCCAGTCCATGCAATTGATGCAGAGTGCATAGTATAGTTCTCTCTGAAAGAGATCTTTTAGCAAATTATTTAAACCTGAATCCAGTTACTGGTCTATTGCGTGGCTTCTCTCTCTCTAAATTTACAAAGTAAGTGTCCCTCCCTTGCTGCTCAGCATGACCGACCGATCGACCGACCGATCATGTTGCAATGATCACACGGTCAGAGACTCAGCCTGTGGGGAATATTAAGACAGCTCCTTGAACACCTGTCGTACCGAGGTTTCTGATGTGGAGGACATGATCCATTTTCAAAATAAACAAGGCATTTAAATGCCATTGAAATGGCACGAACATAATTATTACACTGGACACAAGGAGCATTACACAAGAATGCAAATATTGTCCGAACCCTCTTTCATTTATAATTCTAGGCAGAACTTTTTAAAACATAGCTTCTGCTTCATTTAATCATTTCCAAGTTTGGGGGTCAATAAATGATAAATCATGCAGAAAAAAACGCTTTGTTAAAAAGCCCCGAAAAGACACATCGTCTCACGAGCTCAACAATATTCCCGTGATTTTTACCCGCTACTGTATACATGTACTTCCTGCTTCGATAACAAATGCTCCTGATGTGGTGATGACGGGCTACACTCCTGATTTGTTGAGTTATTATTTTCTTATTTTTTATTTTTGTGGGGACCGCACTGCTCCATAATTCATTTTCACTCACACCGGTGGTCTCACTCCGATAGTTCGGGGGGGTCGCGAATTCCGGCAATTATTGCCCGGCTGCCGAGTGCATTGTCGGAACGAATGTGTGTTCCCCCCCCCCCCCGACTACGACTACAGTCGACGTTGGGTGTTTTCTCCGTTCTGTGATGAAACCAGCGTCCCTGTCACTGAAGAGTGGAAAGATGCGCAAGGGTAGGCAAATGTCAGTGGGACTCCAAGTATTATATCAACTATAACAGATTTGCATACCAAACCGTTACAGAGTCCAGAAGCGTACCGGTAATGTCTGTATTCTTAATTATTCCCCCAAGCTTGTCCTTTCTATAAACTTATACATGTACTATCCCTCAGAATAATCTTTCTTGAATTTTTGGGCATTTTTGTATAGAGAGTATTATAGAAACAGGCTATGTTGGATATTTATATTCAGAAAAAAAATTGTAGCACAAAATAGATCCGATGTGTGAGGGTCCAGGTATTCACGTATTGATCCTTCTAAGTTTACACCTTACAATTTCTTTCTAATATCTAAGTCATTGGCAACAATTTATTTTACACGCGATTGAGAAACAAACAAATGTCACACCTACTGACTTTAGGCCTAGCACTGTACAGTGAGTGTTGTCAACATAATTCAGAAGCGTCCGGTCTGTTTGTATTTTGATAAAGTTAGAAAACCTGAGAGAAGATGATCAAAACCGCACCCCTCTATGCCATTTGTGCGAATGCGTGCATAATTATTAGTGAACAACCTTGGAAAGTGGTTACCCATAGCCAAAAGAAATGTAACGCAAAAAGGTATATCAGCATAAGAGTCGTGGTTGCATCATTGGTTTGTCGTGCGGTGTGCGCAGGGCAGCTTTATTACGCAAAACGCACTCACGGATGAAATCCAAGCAAAATCCGGCTTACGCCGATTCATTTGGTTTAACAAATGAAATAATACGAACTGAATTTTAATAGGAACCATTTTGCTGGAAGGCATGACATTTTAGTGGGACAACAAACTGTTCACAGGGTGGCACACGACTTCAGTTCTTTGAAAGGACTCTAGAGAGTTTACCAAATTACCGTTAACTCAGTCCGTTGCAAGAAATGCGGGGGTGTCTCACAATCTCCTTCCCGGGCTGTACAGCCCAGGTCAGAACAGAGACAACAGTTGGAACAGTTCAGAAGTGAGCAATACTATCATGTCGGACACTATCATCGTTAAAAGCAACGGTCGTATTTATATTACAAAGCAAAATTACAAGGAACATTCGGTGCCAACCGGAAGCACGGACTACGTAATTTAACTTGCACGACAAAAATGAAGTGCTGTAAGTTTCTCTTTCACTTGTTTCATAAAGCAAACTAGGGAATCAAACTGTTGACATTATGTGGATTGTTAAAGATTGGCTTGTATCATTTTTTTCACTTGTAATTTAACACATAATTATGTCAGGATAAATGTAGAGTAATGTGCAGCACTCAAGCTTAAGGTCGGTACCGGAACATGTTCAAAGTTTCAAAGTCACATCTGCATAAGTTTAGGAGAAAAAGCTGCGGAGAATGTTCGGCCAGGAAAATGAGGAAGACGGAAAGAAATAATTTTTTTAAAAACTTCTGTGATCAGCTGACAAAAACATTAAACTCTAATAATATGACACTTTTAAATATCGCATTGCAGCACGGACGGACTCTCATTGAGTTTTACTGCTCAATGGGCTTCCAAAAACATTCGTACTCCCCGCGGAGTGCACAACTATTTCAAAGTGCAAATCACTGAAGTACTGCGCACAAAATGTTTATTTATGACCAATCTGAAGTACTGCGCACAAAATGTTTACTTATGACCAATCTGAAGTACTGCGCACAAAATAAATGTTTATTTATGACCAATCTGAAGTACTTCGCACAAAATGCTTACTAATGACCAATCTGAAGTACTGCGCGCAAAATGTTTACTTATGACCAATCTGAAGTACTGCGCACAAAATGTTTACTTATGACCAATTGTCCCCAATATAAACGAACACAAAAAAACTTCAAAAAATATAGTTTTTATTTGTTCCAGAAAAATTAATCTTACCTTTGAAATGCGTTGTTAATAAGCTCAGTCCTTCTCTGACAATAAGGGGCTGCGGTCCAGAAATACCTTGTATTGTGATAATGTTCCCTACTACTATGACACCAGTCGATTATCCATCTAGCAGAATCACAACAGAGCTCAGCGATCTCAGGGGTCTAATTGAGGGTTATCACAAAAATGATAACGAGCTAATACTTACAACGCTTGAACACTTGCTGGCATCACTGCAAACAACGAACAAACAAGTTCTTGACTATCTTTAGCGCGCGCTGCTCATTGCAGTCAATGATTGAACCGCCAAAGACTTGCCGTTAATGATTGATGGCAAACCGAGTGGTCGTAACTTCCGTAGTACCTCTTTGTATTGGCTGTCGACCTTAGATCGATTCTTGTCGGTTCAGCGGCGGACCAGTCACGTCTGAAGGCTTGACAAAGAATTCGAAGTTTTCCTGAAAGTTTAAAAAGTGGGCTGTGGTGGAGACAGGTATGAAAGTTTTAGAGTTCAGTTAGTTTTCCGCTATTTAATTTATATTCCTGACTGGACGCGTTTGCATGTCACCTTCCAAAGTTGTAAATTCGGGTCACTTGACTTTGTGACAGTCCCCACACGAACCTTTTCACAGTGTCGACACTCCCCATCTATACATATTTTCAAGAGGGAACAATTCAACCCCTTCCAGAAGCTGTCCGTCCGTCGTCTATACGGGGGCAGTCATCAGTCCCGTCGGGCATTGATAAACAAAATAGGAATCATTTCAGTCTTTTATTCCACAAATTACCAGCATTGTCATGCGATGTCTGATAAAGATGTCTGCGTCGAAAATGACTGTGGCTGCCGCTGCGCCGGGTCCCGATGAGGTCAAAGGTCACTTGCAGCATCCCACAATCATAAATAGGCTCATACGTGTGTACCGGTTGCAGCACTGAAGTGTTCCTCATGTACATGTACGATTAAAAACTCACTCCCTTCATCTGGTGGTTTTCATGAGAAGTGGCTCCATTATTGAAAGATTAATATTTGGCCTGCATGAAATCCGAAAGTCGTAGTTTGTTTGAAATGGTTGAAATATCACTCCGCCTAGGGTTTTAACTCTCTCTTCAACGCAACGGTGGATTATACTTGTTAGTCCCCCCCCCCATAACCGGTTTTTACCAAAATGGTGGCTAAAAAGACAAGATATGGAAATACTTCGTCAGGTGAGACTATTTTGCCGGTTCTACAGTAGCAGTCACCATGCACGAAGGGGTTCTGTTGCATTTATTTTTCCGTAACGAATAAAAGAAAGTGCAAGAAATTCTGGTACATTTTGTGGTACTTCTGGATTTGTGATAAACACTGTGTTCCGTACACACAAAATAATTAGACTCTCAGATTTGATTTGACCTAATGTGTAGAGCCTTTATACGTGGATAGTTGCGCTGTGTTGGCCTCTCTTCGGTGCGACCGCCTTTTTGGATTTTACATAATTATAGGCCTACATGTATTCACATCGAGGGTAAAACGCCATAACATGGGCACGGTGCTTATCAAACACGGATTGACTCGTACTGGTTTGGAACTTCCAACATCTGTCAATATAATTAAAAAGCACATGTCCAAGGCTACCAACCTTTCGTTTTGTACAGTCTTTCACGGAGGGATTGATGTTCAGTCGTTAAGTGCTTTGCTCGGAAAGTAATTCGTCGAAAGCGGGTAGGTTGTTCTGTGTACTAGAGTCGCTTACGGCTCTTTCCTCCAGATGTACAATAAGTGAAGAGGCCCTTCCTCATTCAAAATTGAATTTTGTGACAAAAAATTTGCCAACTTGAAATGTACGCATTTTTAATTGAAACGTTGGAATTTCGTTTTGAAATCTATGACAATAAATTTGAGTGAAGAAACAACTCGATAGCACCAGATTACTGACTGAAAAGTCTGCTCATACACTCTGAGAAAAAGAAGCAGGCCTGAAAAATTGAATTGGCGTGTCAGTCTATACCTGACTGATCCGGGAAATGAAGCCCGAGACAGCTCTGCATTTCCCCCTTGCAAACAGGCCAATGAATGTGCCACATCCGTGGCTGCCACTTTTTGTAAGGATTAGACAAAAAGTGACATCTTTACGGACAAGTAAGAAATGGGTGCCACCATAAACAAACGAACTGCGCTATTGACATGCTCCCCTAACGATCCGATGATGTCAATAAGCAGAAAACGGTCATAAACTCGAGATTTTTTGTTTAATTCTACAACTCTGAAACCTTCAGGATTTGTTTTTAGTGTAATGTTTTATACCTGACCCTGAAAATAAAGCATTAGATCCCAATTAGACTACAGAAAGGCGGTATTTTTTTCTTAATATCAAAACTATGTCATGACGAACTCCAAGGAAAAGATGGAATTCCAATGTACGTATTTATAGACTTCCCGAAGCTTCACATTCGTACAAATTGCACCTTCCCAGCTTTGCTTTTAAAAATAACCCTAAAATGATAAAATCCTGTCTGCCTACCGGTATTATGTCTGCTTTAGTGCGAGCAAAGAGCACGAACAGGAATCGATAAGTACATGAACTTGAATAATGATGACAATGGTAGATTGATGATTCTTTTGTACTTTATACAATCATTAAACATATGTGCGACTGACACAGCAGCCATTTTGGAAGCTTGTGTGGACATGTCAAGGAGGTGCGGCATAAGTCCACACCGAGTCTTAGGGGTAAACTGACCGCATCCACCGCTGTATCGCCCGCGGATTGCGTCATCTGCAGGCGTACAGTGCGTCTGCGACGCAGCACGGTATTGGCAGGTTCCTAGCACGAACAACCTGATTATGGGGGTAAAACTGTCTGTGGTAAGGCACCCGATCCCATACAAGCAGACAACTACCAAGAAATTCCTGTAGGAACAGAGCAGCATAGATTAAACACAGTTTCGTTTGGGCTAAGGCAATACTTTCACTGAGCCATTTCCGTACAAACAGACGTACGGTAGAGTGTTGTGTGATGGTACCAGAGGGTTGAGGGAAAGATTACAGAAACAGAGCCATCATTTGAGAAATATCTGAGAAACTTGAGAAACTGTGAGTTAACGATGTGCATGCACGTTTGTACGATTTACAGGATAGTGTTGGAATCTAAGTGCCAGGCAATTCCTGTAAGAAAAAGTGCAGCTTGTTCTCTGAAAGAGCGGGTGGCTGCGGCCGGCTGGCACCGCAGCTCGATTACCGCGCTGCACTCTGTGAGTTGTGCTTGCTTGAAACTGTTACACCGACCGATCGTGTCGCGCTGGTTGTACCCTGGCCAGAGTGTCGTTGCGCGGTATATCTATACTTGGGGCAGTGCGGTGCTACTTCAGGACAAATTTTACCTGCACGAGACCAGTGGAGGAAGTCGCTCGATCCCAGAAAGGCAACAACTACAAAGTTCCCGCAAACATAACCTTCTGCCTTCATTCGTTATAGTTTCGTCTAGACAAAAATGCAGCTATTGTGAAAACGGGACTTTTCTCTTCACATGGTACCCTTTTTGCCGGAGACCAGTTAACTTGTTTCCTTGGTATGGGCTCCGAGCGTGAACTGCAAATGACCACAACATCAGGAACTCCACGAGGATCAAATTGAGACTTCACTTGTAATAACATCTGTGCTTAATCTCAAAAAGTATGGAGCAAATTAGATCCGGGCAAAGATTCATCAACAAGCCAAGTGTGCTTGGTGGAATAAGGATGAACCGAATATTTTGCTTTTTTTGTTTCTAACAAGTCGTCTGCATGCCTGTGTATCAGAGAAGCCGAGTTTTTACTTACTTTCCGAATAATTTGTCAATTAGCCTGAAAAAAATTGAATTCTTTTCTTCTCAAGGCAATGTCAGTTAGGCTTTGGATTAATTTGTCTGAAAAGAAAAAAAAACCTACCTGAAATGAAGCATGCACTCACTCCATGCACCGACAAACAGGCCACCCGTCCGAGTACTGTGACATTTGAGAACACAACGGTATACGGGCAGAGCGCTGCTTTTAACTCGCAAGTTCAGTTCCTAACCACGTTGAACATGATTGAAAATGATTTGTATTCATACCGCCTCGATCAATGTTGACTGCAATTCCACGGACCTTGAAATGTTGACTGCAATGCCACGGACCTTGAACCGTGGAAGCAGGGCTTGAACGTACCGGCACGCAATGTTAGGTATGCATTTGTGTGAACTGATGTCGCAAGAGCTATTGTCACCCGCACATGCATACGTGGGGGAAATCCCATCCCGCCGCGTGGAACATGGACGAAGGGATAAACCCCAACGGAAGTTAATAATAAATAATAAATAGTTACGGATAAATTTCGCATCGACCCACCCGGCTAGACTGGGTAGTTTCAATGTATCGGCATATGATATAGGTGACAGTGTGGACAAAGCAGGCCAAAATGCCCCACAACTCATCTCGCTATGTTGCACTATTGCACCGTACACGCTATGTATTGCCGTCTGATATTTGTCTGGGGTGTGACGGTGGTGTCGCAGTGTTTGGTGGCATCGGTGTTATTGGAGGACATCTTTGGGCGCCAAAATTCACGCACTTTACGGACCAATCAGCGATAACCAGATGGATGATATTGGCAAGGAAACGCCATGACATCATCAAATCTCGACAGCGTGTGCCGTACATGTACTGTACTGTACATGTAGGATTTGTATCTGTGTAGAACCATGGAGGAATAAAGATCGGCCGATGGACTGATTGTTTTGGGAGGCCCACGAGCCTTTAATAAACGAGAGTTAAGTCCAAAAATGTGTAAACCCCCAAAACTTCTAGGATATCTTGTTGTAGTCTTTTTTTTTGCATGCGTTATTGATTTGCTGTGTATTTATTTGAGTCATTTCTGTTTATATTTTCTTTTTTAATATTGCATATTCAGTTAACAACTGAAGATTTCCTTGCTCACAATCTGATCTACAGAATGCATAACGCATGTACAAACACAACCCACCCAGCGGGAAAGTGCATGACCCCGTATAGGACGAACCAGTGATAATGATAAAGGCTATACACGTACACATGGGAAACTACTGCAATGCTATGGAACGCCAAAGAGGCAAAAACGAATGGAACGCCAAAGAGGCAAACAACACATCTATCGTTCTTCAACATCGATCGATCGTTCCCCTACGTTTGTTTGTTCAAAGCCCGTTCAGTGTACGTGTCAGTATCGTGTACCGGTATGTCGTTACTAGGTGGGGACAGAAATGTGTATCGTTATCATAGTACGTTTTTGTAGAATGATATTGATAAGACCACTTCAAAACCTTCAGATGATATTTTCAAGTTGTTGACGCTAAATAGCACGACCGCTTTATACCAGAGGTAAGCATGGTAATGATAGTGCTGGACGTTTTATTTGGTTGAGGCATGGAGGTAGTCCGACCTCCATGGTTGAGGGAAGGTTGTAAAGTTTGTCCTGAAAATCTGTTACTTGCTCGTTCGTTGTCTCGCTGTGCGTCGATGTATGTGGGGCGAATTGGTTTTATCGTAACCACGCGCGCCAAGCTGATAGAACCAAGTCCATTTAAAATTTAACTGCTCAGTTTGACGTTAATAGGCCCTATTTAATAATACTCTCTCAGCCCTCATGCCGATCATTGCCTATGCATGCATGTGAAGATAAAATTCAGACTGACATATATTCACACAAATACAAATTAACACTAACCATTTTAAAAAGGAGTTGTTTTGAAAGATTTGGTATGTTACTTTGTAAGGCCATGGAGCTAAGGCCTAGGCCTACATGTACATAAGGGGCCCTAGGCTTACGTGTACATGTAGGCCCAACTTTATTTTTTCCGTTTAGCATGCAGCAATGGATGAGAAATAATACCAGGGCCCAAAAAAGACAAGACAGAACAGAACAAGACACAACAAAACAAGAACAAACAAATAACAATAAAACGGAGCAGGACAGAAATAAAAAAAAAAGAAATAAGAACAAAACAAAACAGGAAAAAAAAAGAGTGATAGAAAAGTGAACACAAACTGCCATACATTTGTAGCTTCCTGACTGTCATGATTGTCTGGGAGATATGTGTGTCCAAATCATCTTATACATGTTATAAGCAACAACAACAAAAGTGCCGAAATATTGCCGACAATTTACATGTACACGTACAGTGTACCTTAAGCCCAACTATTTCTTCAAACAAAACACCTGTCATGCCTGTGGTATGCTAATTTTAATTGGCACTTGTATGAAATCTTGACCAGCTAAGCGTCAACTTTTTGAATATTTGATGTACCGTATTTGCAAAGGAGCATCAGTACAATTGGATCAAACATGTATTTATCTGCTAATCCGTAAAGAGTCTAAACGTAGGATGTTTGTGTTTCTGAAGAAACCAAAAATATTCACTTTTTCCTTTTACTGCTGTCATGCTATTAAAAAGCCTGACTGTGACGGAAGCGGCCTGCTACGTACATTCTTGCCACATGGTGGCGCTGTTGCGCGAACTACACTTTTCCATGAGCACGTTTTTTAGCAGACATCGTGACGTTAGTAAATATTGACTCAAAGAACCCTGACGTTTTCTCTCATAACCCGACCTAAGGACAGAGGTAACTGAATCTTTATATATTTTATGAATCACAAATTTAGCTCTAATGTTGTTTCAGTGATTTAACAGCGATACCTTGTAGTATTTTTAAGGTAAAATAGCGGTTCGACAGGACCAATTTTTATAGCGTGTTGTCTAACGATATTCCATTGATGATACAGACGCACCTTACGTTATCTTGGTTTTCCCCCCTTAAACATTGGATTTAGATTCTTATGTAATATTAGGCTTTATAGTATCGTGAATTCATTTCTTACCATTTATAAACGGGTCGTACTAATCAGCGTCAACACACCGTCAACACGCGTCAACACATTGATGGTAACGTCAACACCTCCAACACTTACAAAATGCATCGAATACAGAAAACAGACTGTATCGAACTGTAATGTATACGCTTAGGAATAATTTCTACTTAATCAAGTTTACATTTTACTACATTTCAAGGGAGTTTTTTCACTTGAAAAAATTGTCTCCAAGCAGCGCCGCTGTTCGCCGCCATCTTGCCTTCTCACGGCGTTTGGACCGTACCATGGTTTACTGTATAAAGGTGACCTCCTGTAGCGTAATGGTATGATCCGTTCTGATCGAGGCAACATGGCTACTGTCTTTCGTGGTTGTGCGGAGGGTGTTATTTTCGTGAAGTAAAATGGCTTTTTCCCCCCAAATGTCGCCTACTGTTGTTAGCCAAATTGTATTTTAGGCATTATATTGCTATCGAATTGCGTTTCTGTTAACTTAGAACGTGATTTCGGTGTGTTGACGGTGTGTTGACATTACTATCATGTGTTGACACGTGTCGACGTTGTGTTGACGTTAATTAGTACGACCATTTATAAACCGGATGATTAGTGGGTCAAGTTTAGCCCCACTAGTCATGCTAGTGTGGCACGGACCCTCACTCCCGATCCATCCTTAGCCACACATCCGTACACGCAATTTCGTGTTGGTGTATTGAACATTTCGGCGCACCGACTTACCATCGTAGGTGCAATTTCTTTTGCACTCGAACATGATCCTTGACATTTCCGCTTTCTAAAAACCATTTATTGAATGATTTCACTCACGTTATTCAGGTATTTTCCAGTCTTTTTGCCTTTATCCATTCACTTTAATGAGCTCGCTCTCACAGTCGCCATCTTTAAAATAAGATCATTGAACATTATGTCACTTCACCCCTAATCTTTTTGACGGCTGTTCCACGTTGAGACATATGTAATACATGTACATGGACTGAGCGATAAGATACTACATGTACTAATGGCATTACTGAATTATGGGCTCTTCCAAAACATTGGCAGCAGTTCAGATGTATTGACACGGAACAGCCGTCGAGAAGATTAGATGGGCTTCAACCTTTTGTTGTGGAACTGATGTCAGTCCCATTTTTACCTCAAGCTGCAAATCTAGAATTAAGACCATAATTGGAATCGCGACTTACACATATTGCAATGTCATGATAGACAACACACGCAACGATCATGTGGGTACATGTAATCACTCATTACCTTGCACCATTCTTGGACATGGTTGCCCACAAAGGACTTTCCATGATATGCCTGTCTGTAGATCCATAAAGTTGACAATACTTTATTTAGTGAACTGGCCACCGGACCAGTGCCGTAGGTCAGGCCTACTGTTGCTGGGTCCATCTCCTGGGTCATTCTATAAATTTGGGGTCCTAAGTGTGGCATTTTTCCATCCCTGTTAGCTCTAACATGTGTACCATCTGACGTGTTTGACGAGGGATGGATCACTGAAATTGATTTCAAACTTTTTATTTGTTTGACACAACTGATGGTCAGGCTTGTGACGTGAATACTCGAATGCATCGAAGAGTTTCTTGTCTACACCAAGCGAGACGTGGAGACTGGGAACAACCAAGTGTAAAATGACAAAAGCAAAGAGAAAATAAAATTGGTGTTTCTGAAACAGAGCACAGGTACATGTAACTCGACCAACTCTAGATTTTTGGCTTAATGTAGGGCCGGCACTGATACGTCAAAACGGTTTCTTAGTTACAAATAGTGACCAGACAACTTTAAACTTACATGGTCAATTTTAATGAGCATCATTGACTCATGAACCACACTGAAGGAACCTCTTTGGCTCTGTGTTTTTCCCCGTGATCTCCATGAAATGCCTTCAGGTCAGCAGGAATAGAAGCCTGTGTTCTAGTTTTGCATGGACCTCGTGCACAGTAGAAGTTGCAGAGGCCAATTTTATCGAGCTGCTTAAGCACAAAATTTACTTACATGTAAGTGAAACAAAATCTTGCTTGATAAATCAGGTAACTAGCCAAAATCCGTGCATAATTTAGCTGTCTTTTGGTCAGCATGACAATCACATTGCTTATTAACATTAAGCTAGGTTTTTTTGCGCTTAAGCAGATTTTGTGCTTAAGCAGCTCTATGAAGTTGGCCTTTCAGATGTAGCAGTATCTCGCCATGAAGATAAGAGGTACACCTGTTAACTAAAATGAATTTAAACGTACCACTCACAAATATAAACATTGCCAATTTTGTAACATGAACCTACCATTGCATTCATTGATATCCACAACTTTGCAAGGAAATCATAGTCCCCACAGCAGAATAACCTCACTGCTCGGTTCGTGGAAAAAGCGTATTACAAACTTCATTCCAAAGAGGTATTTGTCAGCATTTTGATACACTGTACATGTGATCAATTATCTTTGCCCGATTGAAGTGTGTGTGATTACCTCTCAAGACAAATCTGAAGCATTCCTACTGCCATTTTAGAATTGCCAGTTGAGCAATCTGGTCCATTACTGGGAAGAGATTACGCTGTAGGTTTTGAAGGGAATCAATTGCACCCACCAAAGTCAGGTGGTCTGTAGTAGGTATGCGACATTAACATGATTAACAAACATGATGTACGTCTTCCCATAGCAAAGTTTTTACCAAAACTAAAGCCAATTCTCTGTACAGTTCCCAGCACATCAGTAGGCTGAGTGCTTTACTGAACATCGGCTTTATTTTTAGTAAATCAACACTGATGACACACTTTGCTGTGGAAGGACGCCATGCTTGTTAATGTTTGATACCCACTTTACCATGTTTACATGTAGGCCACGTGAGGTACACCTGTGAACTACATGTACTGTATATCTGGGAATTGGAACCAGTCTTGTGTTTGTTTATTTTATTGTACCCAAATAGTAGTGACACCAGTTGACTCTAGCTACTTGTAGATACCCGACTAGAGTCGACTTTTTGTACATGTACATGTATATACCAAAACTGACAGGACTCGACCCAAATAATTATGTTCAACTGACTGGACCTACTTGAGTCACAGTGTTATCCGATGACAGGCCTCGAGTTACAAAGTTTAGTGACTCATTACAACTTTGGATGAAATTACATATACATGTAACTCACAGACTCAATGAAGACATTTGTTTGTTTGAGTCTCATTTGTATGCCAACAGTGTAAGAAGCAGGCTAAAGAGAGAAACTAGTCCCAATGATGACCCAAGCGACGGCAACTCAGACGTGATGAGGAACAAGAGCAGTGGATGGAGAACCAACAGTGTAAGAAGCAGGTTGAAGAGAGAAACTAGTCCCAATGATGACCCAAGCGACGGCAACTCAGACGTGATAAGGAACAAGAACAGTGGATGGAGAACCAACAGTGTAAGAAGCAAGCTGAAGAGAGAAACTAGTCCCAATGATGACCCAAGCGACGGCAACTCAGACGTGATGAGGAACAAGAACAGTGGATGGAGAACCAACAGTGTAAGAAGCAAGCTGAAGAGAGAAACTAGTCCCAATGATGACCCAAGCGACGGCAACTCAGACGTGATAAGGAACAAGAACAGTGGATGGAGAAAACAGCAGGTAGAAAAGTGTCACTTTTCGGTCATGTTTGCCATCTGTTCAGAAATAAAGTTTGCTGGTTCATGTACGTTTGGCCATGGCATTTTCCAATGTGTAGAAGTTCTCATGTGCGTCTAATAAAGAAAGTGGATATTTAGCCATTACCGGCAAATTTAAGTAAATTGTATTTTGTCAGCTACAAGTAGACAGCGCCCTCTTTGAACAAGTAAACCTCTAACGGTAATTAAATTCACATGATATTCCGATTTCATTCAGTGATGTAGTGGATAGGGTGCACATTTTGAGATTGCTTGATACGCTCTCATCTGGGGTTGATCCACAGCTGTCATCCTTTTCTTTCCCAAAATCTCAGAATTTTCTTCTTGTGTTATTGTAAATTGACTTCAACATTTCATTACAGATTATTACATCCTTTTTCTGACTCATGGCCCTGGAGGATTTTTTTCTAAGAAAAAGTTTGAAATTGTAAAATCATACCTACCGGTATGTTGACACAGACCCAGACTGAGATTTGTCATGGTAAGAATTTTAAAAGTCCCTAAAATATTTACTGCAAATGTTAACCAAAGCAAAATTGTCTTTAGTGACATTTGCCAGCGATGGCTGAATATCCACTGCCTATTATTAAAGAGCCATGGATGCACTTGAAGAAATCTCAAATCACACAGCCGCCTTTTTTTGCAATGTGAAAAGAACAGAAAGCAATCACTTGATACCATCTTCTGTATGTACATTTATCAACTGACTTGAAATAGACCTTGACCTTGAAATAGCCTTGTTAGAGAAAGGTGGTAGCGGCACGGTTGGTCCCCTGCCTGTGGGCTCATCTTCAGGCATCACTGCCCTGATAGAGAAAAGTGGTAGTGTCATGGCTGGTCCCCTGCCCGTGAGCTCATCTTCTGGCACCACTGCCCTGATAGAGTAAGGTGATAGCAGCATGGTTGGTCCCCTGCCTGTGAGCTCATCTTCTGGTATCACTGCCCTGATAGAGAATGGTGATAGCGGTGTGGTTGGTCCTCTGCCTGTGGGTTCACCTGAATTATGCATCCTGGACACATATTCATGTTCAGTCGAATTCAGCTATGTGATGTAATGCACTGAACCACCAAATTTCAGAAGCTGCACACGCATGTGTCAATGCAGTTTTTCCATAAATGGTTTCCAGCATTGTTTATTTCAAAATAATAAATTCGAGGAAAAAAATTTCACAGGAGCGTGTCCCACAAAGCCCAATTTGCTTTTCATTAATGATTTCATAACCTACAAATGATGGATTGTACCTTTAATATTTAGAATCCAATAGTAAATACATGGAAGTCTGATTGTTTTCTCCTAGATATTTCAAAAGCCCCCTCTCTTGTTACAGTAGGTCCAATGTAAAGATTTGGTCATTTGAGTGTTATAGAACACAAGTCATATTCTTTTTGTGAACTTGAACTTTTTATCAGAAATGTCTGTCTCTACAGCTGTACTCATTCTTCTCTGATTGACTTCTTCCGCAGACATTGTCGTGTGAAAGCTGTGCACATGCCCCCTCAAGGAGAACCAGATCTACCACGCTGATGAGAAGAGCGCCCTCGCCTGCTTCAACGAGAGAAGCAATATACATGTAGAGGACACTATCCTGTGGGACTTCCCAGAGACGAATCACGAGAACATCAAGATGTCAGTCCTCGCCTCCTTCACGGAGGAAGAGTTTCCACAGCAGGATCTCAAGCAGTGGCTCACACACAGGCAAGGAAGAGGAAAAGAGACGGCGTCCTCGCTTCTGCCTTACAGTGACGTAAATCTGTGCAGGGGAGGGGTTGCTGGACACTAGAGGGACATACCTCTTGGTCTTTCATCTCCCATTTTAAGCACTGTTAAAAATTTTAGCTATCGGGAAGTTTTAATAATGCTTCCCAATTTGCCTTTTTGGTCACTGCCAAAAATGAATTATAAGGTAGTATCGTTGATGGCTTGTGCTGTGCAGCTGAAAAGGTGGAGTCAAAATTTATGCAAGATCCGTTTTAAAAATTCATTGAAATTCTTACTTATACACTAATTTTCTCTAACTTAAGAAATTTGTCATTACAAATCAGCTTTCCACAATGATTTTTTTCTGAAAATGGATTTGGCAAACAGTCAAGTTGTCTCAATGGTCAAGTTGTCCAAAGTCAAGTTGGTAAACGGTCGAGTTGTCCAACATCCCTCCCAACATGGCAGCAACGCGGCGTGGCATCAAACGCTATGCTATCATCATGTTCAATTAAATGAAATTCACGCTTCAATTTGACATATTTGTAACACGCATATGAAGCAACATACTCAAGGATGATAATTAAAACACAAATAAACCGGTACAGCATGACAAGGGTAGCAGCAGTGTTGGCCTAATCAAAAGCGAGACGTCGTCGGATTTTACAGTTTTTTTTTTCTTGTTTGTACAATGCTTCCAGAACTGTTCGGAACAAACCTTCATTTTTAACATGCGCAAACTTGTTAACGAGGGAGGTCCAAATTATCCAACAATGAACTTTTCTTTTGCTGAATGAAACAATAGGGCAGAAATATGAACCAAACCACATCCATAAATTTGTAGAATTCTTACTTGGGACTTAACAACAGCAAAATCAATGGCAAAATCGCTGCCTTGGGTAGTGAAATTACACAATCTACAAACTTGAATGGTGCACAGCCAAATCGAGCAAGGATGCCTTAGGGGAAAGTAAAGTTTATACTGACTGGAAAGATCCCATCGCAGGATTAAATGATGAAATTGCCAAATGACACGGTGAAGATGACGAATGAAATTCTTAAATTGGCAAATTGAGTGGTGAAATTATCAAACGGAATGGTGAGCCTAACTGTATAAAACGAAAAGTTTTGATTAAAGAAACTGACAGCGTACATGCGTTTGCCAAGGAAGATAGCGGTGGAGTTCCAGAAAATGATTCAGGCATCATTCTCTCTCTCTCTATGCATTTGCCGCACGTTAATGAAGTGCATTCTACACGGCAGAAGCACAACGTTTGACACAGGCCTGAGTCACATAGATGGAGGAGAAGTTGATCTCTGGCACTGAAATCCCCAATGAGGACAGTAGGATCTCCAGGAAATACATTATTCAGGAACTTGCTGAACTGAATGTTGAAGTCATCGTTTGACTCTGAGCTTGAAGCTGCAGGTAGAGTAGGTGCGAAAGCAGAGATCAAGGAGATCTAGCCAGAGCTGAGACCCTTCGTAGAGACGTGTGGCAAGTGGAGATATGCATGTATGGAAGTACCATTGATCTGGCTACATTTTCCCGAAACGCCCACCACGCTGGGAATCAGACGCAAAATAGCAAGACTATTGAGAAGAGCCATCGTGATCAGAAGATTCTGAGCACTAAAGCTGAAGGGATAGGAGAGTGAATGTTTGTCAGGGGCAGTCGATTCCAACTGAAATCAGCGGGCATGACAGCAGGGATGAATGAAGACGAACCTGCTGTGACTAACTGTGCATCAACTAGTCATTGGCCCCATTTGAACTCATCCACATTGTGAGCTGCCAGGTATCCAAAGCAGGATGCGCCCTCCTGCCAGCCCCGGCGGCTGACAGCCGTGGACTACCTGTCGTCTGAACTCTACCCCTCAACCTGTCTGCCTCAGGTGGCCCTGCTTGGAATGTCTGCTTGGAGCAGAAGTCCCATCCCTCCTCACCGGTGTTAATGAGGATTGTTCAGTGAGGGCAGTTTTGTTGGTGGCAATGCGACCGTAATGTGTGTATTTCAAAGTTCTTTGTAAACCAGCAGTTGCCTTTACCACCAATGGAACCGCCATTGTTAAGAAAATTGGGCGCCCTCTCTTGGCCCTGTGCAGGGTAGTTTGGAACTCAAGTCAGCACAGCTCTCGGGTCAACTGAAGAGGACAGCCGGAGAGGAGAAGTCTGTATCGGTGCCTCAGAGTTTTCAAAAACTACCGTCACTTTGCACTGTCCCCCCTCCTTGTACACAACTCACACAGCTAAACCACAAATCTGGCAAATCCTGAGCTCCTCAATGCATTCTGTATAATCACACTCGCACTCAATACGCTGACCTTGAAATTTCACACTAGATCACATCCTGTCTGTGACCAGTCTTGTGGCTAATTCAGTAACCAGGAATTAACAGTTTCACTCTTAACCAGTTATCATCTGACACCTGTTCAATTAATTAACCCAACCATCTGACCATAGCACAACCAACCTTACTCCATGTTTCTTATTTAATCTCGAATCTAATCTCGATCTCTCTGAATTATTTGAGTTTATTAGACAGCCATCATCCTCTGTGGCATCACTGATACCTCCCAGCAGCTCATCATCCCTTCACTCAGTTTCTTCTTCTTTCTGGTTGCAGGCAATGGCTGCTCCTTCAGTTGGAATGCCGAGCCAAACGAGCTGCACCACATCTTGGGCCAGAATTCTCAAGCCGTGTTCTTCTGTTCTCATAGTTTATCGGAGGAAAGGAAAGTCTACAGGTGTGTCACTTGCTTTACTAAGAATATTTTATGACTACCGCCAAGAGTACGCCATCTGCATGTATGGTAAACTGTACCAGGCCTTTTGCAGGGATGAAATTTTCCTTCAACATTTTTGTTACTGTCCCTGTGGCTAAAATCCTGCAGAATGTGAAACTGCACTGTCTACCTCAAAGAAGCAGTCCATCATATCTTGAAGAGGGTCCCTCCGCAAGGATTCAGTATCAATCCTTGCAATCTGTTTTGAGGGTGCAGTGCAGTAATTCGAGTTCTGCTGAGCTCAAAGGCATAAAAAGTGCTGTGACAGGTTTTGGAGAAGGAGATTGTTTTGCCACAAAAAATGGAAGGATTGTGGAAATGTAAGCCTGGATCAACACCTAGGGTTTGGGGCCAAAAATTAAATTATTGATGGAAAACTGGCCTCAGTGCCCAAGAAAGTAGATGGCAGCCATTTCAATAAATGGGGCTGTGACTATACATGTAGGCTTAGGAACTATTGCTTGTCGGGGTTGAGTATATGAATAATTAAAAGTTGAAAAGTGGTGAAAAGACTACGCATAAAAAACGAATTAGTTGTTGTTCAAGGAACTCCAGTTTTGATAGCTTATATGTTATTCAGCCCTAAACTTTATGGGCTTGGATAAGTTCATTTCGCCCTTCGTTAATGTCATACTGTTTTCAGTAGAAGTTGGATTAGTGCACTTCACCCTTGAGGCATTTCTCCACCAGCCCTTGACTGTTTAGTATCTGTCATTGGTTCAACAGAGAGACCCCACCCCCAAAGCCAACTACAGGATGCGTTCCATCACCATCCTTTGATTGAGACAAACCTGTACACGTAGAGCTGGAGATTCCTCCTTGATGTGTCTGGTACCTGCTGTCCTCGCTGGATCCTCTTCCACTACTCTAAGGTTGACGATCCCTCCTCTGATTCGCTTAATTTCTTTTTCAAAGTACATGTGATGTTGGTCAACCAGCATTTTACAGTACACTTCAGAAAAGGCAGACAGCACTTCAAAATATATTCTAAGGTGAGTACAGCAATATCCACCTCTCAACTCAATTTCAACAAGTCATATTTACCAGGATACAGTCAAACATTGATTTTATTATTTATCACACAAGCGTGAGTGGAACACAGAATAGTGTAGTGTGTCTGTGCCCTGTTTGCCACAAGGCTGAAGGCCAAATCTTGTACAGAACACAGATTCTCTACATTATTCCTTGTTTTACAAGTGCGAGCGGGATAACGAATTATCTTCAAGCAAATTTGACATGCAGTAAAGAAAGTAAAGGGGCCTGTGGGAGCTAGACATAAAAAAAAGGAGACAAAAGATATACGGCCTACAGCAAAAACCATAACACCCATGTAGCGCAATTCTGCAATTTTATCTAGGGAGCATGAGAATTATTTCTGGTTTAACTTATTGCAATAATAACCATGAAAACAGGGCTTACACTAAGAAAGGAAATTGTTAGAATTGTACCTGCATGTGACAGTCAGCACGGCAAACATGCCACTTTTGAATTTGCATTCATGCAGATGTACGTTTGCTTATAGCGTAAAAATAGCACAATGCAGTGAGTTAAAGCAGTGCATTACGCAAGGGTTGATATGAACTGAGCAATGTATATATTACAATGCTTGTTGTCATGGATCAAGCAATGAGAACTGAGAATTCAAGCTTGCCTGAAGATTGTCCAGATAAATTGCAGGTTTTCTTAAATCTTTTCTTTCTTTTGTTTTCCAACAAGATGAGGTCCCTGTGATAACAAGGCAATCTGTAAAGTCCCAACCACTTGTTACATGTCGCTACCGGCGATTGCATATCTAGATAGTTGCTGCAGCATGAACTATGATATCGTGTGTAAAAACTCTGGACAGCACGTCATTTTGTGGTTTACCAAAACTGTTATGCATCACTCTGCAGTGCAACCAATGATACAAGGGCGTTTGATTGTACCTTGAGCCTTGATAATGCCGGGGTCAGGTTTATGATTGAAGGGAATTCTGTTCTGTGCTGGAAAGGTTGAATGCCCACATCTTGAATTTGTTACGTTCACAGCATTGATGCCCTGACTTGTGTGACATGATTGAGTATCCCGACTCGTCTACCTCTATGCGTGCAGTACTAGTGAATATCCTGACACTCAGTCATGGCAGGGCACCTGTTGGAATCACAAAGCATCACACAGAAGCACACTGGAAGTCGCAGGGTAAGATTTGTCAGGATTTCCCCTGTTTTCAGATTTGTCGTCAGAGGTTTCCTAATATCTGGGTTTTTCAAACGATCTCTTTCACAATCTGCAAACTTCTGAGTTTATCGTAAGGCTTTTTTACGTAGAACAGTTGAAAAATGAATGTTTCAGTGTCTTTCAATTTCACCTCTAAAGATGAGATATATACATGTTCTGTAGCTTGGGTGAGAATTTGCACTTCTGAATTTCAGTAGACATGCAAGAGGTTACTAGTGGTAATAGAGATGGACAAAAGGAATTGGGGGATTTGTGGAAAACAAATAGTCGGGCTGTGTGTGTATGTTCAGCACAGTCCGTGGTTAGACCATGATTGTTCACTGAAATTGTCAATTTGTTGTTTGTTTATCAAGAAAAAAATGGGGATTTCGGAGATCACCTCTGGATTGTCTTGTACATTGTATTTTATTTATTTTATTTTGTCAGCCATTACCTTGTCCGATTTCACACTCGCTTATGTAAGCCTAGGGGTATTGTGGGGGGGGGAATTGATTGATTTGGGAGGTTTAGCAGCACGTATTATGTAAACGTGACAAATTACATGTATATCACAGGCGTCAAAGGCCTGTTTGAAAGTTCAGATGCGCATTCAGCATGAGATACATTTTCCAATGAACACTCGAATAACATGACCAATTATATAAAATCTCACCTGGCAAATCTTTTCAAAGAGGTATAATCTGTCCTTTGTAACACACACAAAAATCTCAGTTTCATCTCAAACCTTTGGTCTATACAAAACGTTCCCGTTCATATTGGCAATTGTTCATGCATGATTTTAAACCTTTTGCAAAAGTTGCAGTTTCTCACATTTTGACCCAATGTGAATTTCCCATATCATGTGTTGGACATCCGTGCAAACTGCCCATACATGTACATGAGAGACAATGCACAGAAAGCGATGATGTTGAAAAAAGTCCACACTTTCTTGATTTTTTTCAAGTTTCTGTTTTTTGGAAAAAACAACTAGGCTATGCAATGCCTACAACTTAATGTAATCATTTTTTATCAAATCTACTGAAATCACCCAAATCTGCTGGTGTTATTGCTCTATTTAATTTCAATAGCAGACAGGCCAACAACGGAGGCGACGGCAAACATGAGGAAATAAAAAGAAAAAGAAACACAACTTAAGTTAATTGTTCCTTCCAGGTGAATGGCAGGAATTATACATGTAAAATCTGAATGTATTGAAATTGCACAGTTTGACCCTAAAGTGATAAAATTGGAAATGTCTAAAAAAACAGTTTATCTATTCAGCCTTCCAAATTGATTAATTGCCAAGAAAATTTATATTCACACTGTGGACTTCCTCCTGATGGAAATAACAAAGAGTTCACCCTAGTGTCATTATCCAGTCCTAAAATTACATGTACATTGGAATAAAGACGATAAATCAATATCCCTCAAGTACTGGGAAGATTACTCTGTAATTACTGTGTAACTTAGAGAAAGAATCTAATATAATTGAAGTCCATTTATTCCAAACAATTTCAAAATTAAAGCAATAACCATCTCCAATAAGCAAGGGATTTACATGTAACTTAATCCTCAAGTACATGTGCCCGTCTCATTAATTTACATGTCACAATTTGCCCAACATGTGCCTGTACATGTACATGCAAGCAATGTACACTTATGCGAAACCATTAACTTCCTTCAATCAAATGATCGAAACTACATAACCCACATAATTACTCCACCATGGATCCTACTCAAAGTTTTGGTCTCGGCACCATTAACGTCGATACAGATATATTTATTTAATACATGTATATGCAAACCAGACTTGTCCGAGCACACTGCTATAACGCCGCCATTATTTTACCGCCCGAGGGTAACAAAACCATTTGCCCAATTTACCCATAAAATAATGTATTTATACCCTTCCCACGATGTCTAACAATTTCTCCACTCCCCTGGAAACCCATTCGATGATTTACAAGAAATTTACCAGCCCAAGAAGAGTGAAATTTACCGATTTAAATTTCAGCAGTAGACAGGCCAACAGCGGAGATGACGGCAAACATGAGGAATGCCCCTGCCACCGCATGATGGCGCTGTTGCTACACACCAGCATACAATTATATGTGCGATATGCATGACATCCCTCACAATCTTCCTTTGCTAATTGGTCGTCGCCCTCGACGACTGGTGCCAGCCGGCGACCCTTTGTAACTGGAATGAGAGAACTTACTGACTAGAACATCAGAACATTAGAACACTTGTAACTGTCAAATTATGATTTGAACATACATTTGATTGATTCACTAAAATCAGAGCACGTTATGCAAAACATATTCAAATATAAGAACCTCATAAACAACAACATTGGCATTCTTCGCCGTCTTTGCAAAACATCACCATGATCACAAGCTTGTGAACTACTGTGCATTCCCTTGCTCAGTGCGATGCACTCAATAACCATTTTGTTATCAATGACCCTTAAAATTATCAACAACCCCTAGTCTTTGGATTCATTGATGTCTCCGTATTCATCAGTGTCCGACACGTTTTCCTCAGGGGTAACCATACGCTTAACTCTGTTGAGTGATCTGACTAAATTTGAGAATTGGAACCTTTTAGGTGGCCTGCCTTTGGTAGACCGCTTGGAGCGCCTGACGACTTGGGCGGAGCCATCCAGCTCAGTACATTCTCCTGTCAGCTCCTCTGAGGTCCAGATGGGGAACGTCACGCCATCCTTAGAGCTTTGGTCTGCAGCAGATTCTCCCTTGAAGCCATCGTCAACTGTGGGGAATGTCTGGTGGTTCTGGGGTGACTTCTGGTCGCAGACTGGTACAGTGGGGGGTTGGGTATTGGCCGCATCTCCAGCATCAGGCTGCCTTGGCTTGGTCGGTTCCCCCCCTGGTCCAGCTGGATAGCGCCATCTCATCAGTGGAGCTAGAGTCCTCGACTGGGTCTCTGGCACTGCCCTCAACTGCTGCCGGTGCCGCCTGGTTGTCAGTCTGCAGAGGCTCATGGTCACTGGTTGACACAGGAACGGGGCTGGGGGTAGCTTTATCTCCTGTGGTAGACTGCAATGGCATTCGCCGTGAGCTCCCTTGGCCAACTCTGGGAGCCCATGTGAGCAACTTGCCCCAGGTGACTGAACTATCTGTGGGTGAAGTCAAGCGGAAAGTCTCATCTGAGGTCAAAGGTGAAGCTTCGCTAGAAGAGGTTGTCTGGCTGGTATCTAATACTTCCTCGGGGCCCACGATGTCCCAAGGGCAGTGCTTGATCTCGCAACGATGCAGAACCTTTCGCTGGCCACAGGAATTCTGGACAATATACACCGGCTGGCCCTCAAAGGGACACTCCACAATCATGTATGGTTCTGGTTTCCAAAAGTCCTGTATTTTTAAGCGCCCTGGGTGTGTGCGATATCGCACTAAGACATACTCCCCAGTGGTAATTGGCTTCTCATACATGGTCTGGTTATGGAACAATTGTCGACCCGCTGCCCTCTTGTCTTGGTTGTTTACTGCAATCCGTCTGGCCCTCTCCAACCCTTCCTTTTGTTTCTTGACATAGACATCTTGAGTTGCCCCACTAACCTGATTGTGGTCAACATTTAAGAGCAAATGCTGAGGCAACCTCGCTGTTCTTCCAAACATCAAGAACTATGGTCCGTAGCCTGTTGATGCATGTCTGCTGTTATTATACGCCATTACCAGAAATGGGAGCTGCTCCGTCCACCTTACTTTCTTTTGTGAAGGCAAGGTAACGAGGAGGTTATGGAGGGTGCGATTGAATCGTTCACACATCCCATTCCCTTGGGGATGATAAGGGGTTGTATGTGAGCGTCCAGTGCCATATAGTTGGCAGATTTCAGTGATGACTTGTGCCTCAAAACACCGTGCATTGTCGGAGTGCAACCTCAAAGGGGCCCCAAATGGTGTTATCACATATTTTATCAGCGCCTTTGCAACGGTGTGGGCCTTCTGGTTCTTGTTTGGCACAGCCCAAAAAAACCTGGTAAATAAGTCTGTGAAGACAAGGACATTCTCGTAGCCATTTGAGGAAGTTTCCAACACGGTAAAGTCCATTGCCATGACTTCT
Source organism: Acanthaster planci (assembly GCF_054643075.1). Classification (NCBI taxonomy): domain Eukaryota; kingdom Metazoa; phylum Echinodermata; class Asteroidea; order Valvatida; family Acanthasteridae; genus Acanthaster; species Acanthaster planci. The sequence continues at coordinate 19,513,528 of NC_141786.1, read as the reverse complement.
AAAGGCTCGGTAGCTCTGAGGGTTCCCAGAGGTGGATGGACTTGTCTGACTGGTTTCTTCCCAACTACACATCTTTCGCACTGTTGGCACCAAGTGCGGACCGAAACCTCGATTCGTAACCAAAAGAACAATGGTTGGACTAGTTGCAGTATTCTCTTTGCCCCAAAATGTCCACAATCATCACGGAAGGATCTCAACACTGTGTCGACCAAGGCAGCCGGGGTGACAAGCCTATCACTTGGTCTTCCCGCAAGAAATTCTCCACGGCGGAATAGGACACCTTGCTTAAGATGTACCTGATCCCAGTGCTTCAGCAGTAACGCCACATCCCTTGGGTCTTCGGCTCTCTCTACTTTGGATGGTCTCCCTCCCCTCTCTACATATAGTAGAATACGCCTGAGTATGACATCTTCTTCCTGGAGTCTCCTAAGATCCTCCAGCTTGTATCCAGGAAGACACTGACTTCCTCACTGGTAGCTCGAATTTGGTGAACTAAGTTTTTGGGTATCTCTGTACCGGACTCTGTGCAACCACCCATGCAGGCTTGCATGGCACACGAGGATACCTCTGCGATCTGGTCATCTGGAACTTGGGACGAACTTCTCAGTTTCAATCTCGATAAGGCGTCAGGGGCTTTATTCTTCTTGCCTGGTTTGAACTCTAGCTGAAAGTCAAACGCCGCCAGTTGTTGCACCCATCTCATCTCAGTGCAGCCAAGATTTGCGGAGTTCAAAAACTTCAAAGGGTGATGATCAGTGTAGACGGTACTTTTGTTTCCCATGAGGTAGTCTCGGAAAACTTCGCATACTGCCCATCGTATAGCCAGCAGTTCCAACTTGAAGGCGGAGTAATTCTTGTCATTTCGTTCTGTTGGTCTGAGTGACCTGGAGGCGTAAGCAATGACTTGCTTAGACCCGTCATCCTAGGCCTGTTGTTGTGAGAATATGGCTCCCAGACCAAGAGAGGTGGCATCTGTCTCCACAATGAAAGGACGACTAAAATCAGCAAAAGCGAGAACTGGTGCATGTAGGAGTGAGGACTTCAGAGACTGGAATGCCTTCAGTGCTTCGCCATCAAGGTTCAGTTTCTTGCATTCTGCCAATTTCTTCTCTTTGGTACTCCAACCCTTCAGGGTGAATCAGCAGTGGCGATGCTATACTGGAGTAACCACGGATGAATTTGCGAAAATACCCGGTGAACCCCAGAAAGCTCCTGAGCTCAGTCAAAGTTGTCGGTACTGGCCAGTCCTGGATGACAGCCACCTTGCCAGGGTCAGCCCTGATGCCTTCACCTGCCACAACCGAATGCCCCAGATATTTAACCTCCTTTTTGAAGAAAGGACACTTCTGGGGCTTGACCTTTAACCCGTAATGGCGCAATTGGTTGAAAACCATCTGCAGACGTGCAATGTGTTTTTTCGTCAAACGTGGTTGAAAACACTGTAATGTCATCTAGGTAGATGAGAACGGACTCCAACACTTGGTCTCCCAGACATCTTTGCATGAGGTGCTGGAATGTGGCAGGGCCGTTGCACAGGCCGAAAGGCATCCTCATGTATTCGAATAGCCCAAAGGGTGTTGTGAAGGCTGTTTTCTCAATGTCTCGGTCCTCAACAGCTACCTGATGGTATCCTGAAGCAAGGTCAAGCACACTCATGAACTTGGCTCCACCAAGCGTCTGCAGGGTCTCGTCAATCCTTGGCAGGGGGAAAGAGTTCTTCACCGTGGCTGCATTCCACCGGCGGTAGTCAACACATAGCCTTATTGATTGATCTTTCTTCCGTACGACGACAATAGGAGAGGCCCACGGGCTGGAACTTTCACAAATAATGCCAGCCTCCAGTAATTTCTGTATATGGGCCCGAACTTCCTTGTACTGGGAGGGGGGAAGTGACCGGTAGTGTTGATGGATTGGAGGGGTGTCCCCGGTGTCAATTCGATGTCGGACAGTGTCGGTGTAACCCAAGTCTCCTTCTCCCTTGGCAAATACGTCATCAAATTCGTGCAGAAGAGAGTGAAAACTGTCAAGTTGTTCTTTGGCCAGCCCTCTACCAATCTGAACATCTGGAGTGGAAGGTGGGTCTGGTGTGGACGGCCAGCATGCTTGGGTGAGGATGTGTGAAGTCTGGGTTGCCTCAGCCTCCTCCGTCCGGATCTCCTCCATAATGTCTCCATGATAAAGGGTACCCAAACAGCTCCGTTTTTGCAGTAGGAGGTCCTGGTCGGTTTCATTCATCAAAACCACTGCCAACTTTCCTGAAGCAACTGTCACCAGTCCCCTCACTGCTTGCACACCCCGTGGAGTGTTGGTGCATTCCAGTGGTTCAAGAACTGCTTTGTAGTCAATATTTCCTGGGGCCCTCCGTGCTGAGGCCTCAACAACCACCGCCTGCCAGGCCGGTACTATCAGTGGGGCTCCGTTCTTCAAGTGTACCTTCCCAATTGTAGACTGGATGTTATCGAAAGCTTTGCGCTTGGCACCAGCCTGCAGCGTCTTTTGCCAAATTGGTCCAGCACCACCAGCTCTAAGTTCACGTAAGTATCCTGGACCATGACTGCTTATCAGTTGAGACCAACAGTCCCCGAGAATGTTCATCCCCACAATGCCTGGCACATTTGACGGGCTCGAGTTTGGCCTGGCCTCCTGTATGACTAGTCCTGTATGACTAGTCTGAAGTCAGTAGTCCTTCCCAGCAATTCCACACTTGTCTCGAAACAGCCTACATAGGGGATTTTGGTGCCATTTGGCGAGACAAGCTTGAACTTTCCAGGAATACTTTCCATTTGCACACCATCTAGTGCCAGTGTTCTGTCAAAGTAGTCCTTGGTGATTGTGGTGACCATGGATCCGGTGTCCAATAGGCAAGGAACAGTTCGATTTCTAAACCTGACATTGACTGTGTAGCATTCTGATGCAGCACGGGCTTGAAATGCAGACAGGTCATGAGTTGAGGCAGCTGTACAATTTCCCACTGTTTGGCTCTCAACAGTAGGATGCATTAGTTTCCCGAATTCTCCTCAGCTCGAGGTGGTGCACTGGGTGTGGCATTGTGGTGATGTCGAGCAGAGTTGAGACAATTTCTTGCAAAATGTCCCGGTTGGCCACACCTAAAACACCTTGCAGGGTACTGAGTTGGTGCAGCAATTGGAGGGTTGAAAACCCCGGGCTGTGGGAAGGTGGAGTAGTTGGTCTGGCGTCCCCAAAATCTGGATGGCATGACACTAGTCGGTGCTGGAGAACCTTGGGGGTTCATCGGTGGGGGTAGCCTCCCAGCAGGTGGAATCCTCTCAGAAAGGGATTTTACGGACACCATGATCTCCTGCATTTGTTTCTCCAGCCGCTCGATGGCATCAGGTTTCACCTCAGCACCTATAGCCGAAGTGCTACTTTGAGGGGTTGTAGTCTGGGTCCGGGCCCTTTCCCGTTCCTCCCACTTTATGGCCCAGTCCTTGACTTCCCCAAAGGAGACAGATGGATTACGATCAACAAAATCTCGACAGGAGTGCCTCAGTCCCTCCTGTTCGATGCCATCCACAAACTGCTCCCGTATGATGATGTCTGGGTTCTTGTACAGTCCAGAGTCTCGCTTCACCAGTCGGTAGAAGAGCCGCTGTAGTTCCACGCCAAACTGACGAAGGGACTCTCCCCGTTGCTGGCGTCGTTCCAGGCATTTCTGCTGCAGTTCTCAGCTCGTCAAGGTCTCACCATAGGAGGCTGCCAAGTATTCCAAAGCCTCTTTAGCCGTTTTCCCAGACGACAGCAATGACCTGACTTCAACCTTTGGGCCACCTCGAAGTGCATCCAGCAAAAACTGCCCACGCTGATCCTCTGGAATGTGGTATCTCTCATAAGCATGGTTCATTGCTGCGACGAAGTCATCAATTTGCACAGATTTTCGAATACCGGAAGCTTGCTTTCAGGGGCCATCACAACTTGGGGCAGTCTGGTCACAAGCGCACGGAGGAGGTCCTCTGAAACAGACTTAGTATCGGACTGTTCTGTCTTGGCCACGACTGAGGCAATCAATGGTGCATACTCTCCTTCTACTTTCCATCCCCCTCTGGAGGGAGAATGGCTCCATTCAAAATTGGCAGGGTCAGTTCATTGTCCTTATAAACCCTGTGAATCAGGCCGGTAGCATTCAAGTTGCATCCCCTCAGGCTTTGAACGGGCAAGCGGCCTTCCACCAGGGAGAACTTCCTGACTTTCTCCTCGGTAGGCAATCGCACCCGCACGTAAGCTGCCATCTTGATGACTCTGATGTTACTGAGGACTCCTCGAACCTCCGCTGCTGGCTGGCTGGAAGCAGAGATCCCACTTCTGACACTTGTGGGTGGGGCGCTATCTTGTGGGGGGTGCGCATGAAAGAGCACACCTGAACACCCTGGGCTCGGATCTCTGCTGGTGTTATTGCTCTATTTAATTTCAATAGCAGACAGGCCAACAACGGAGGCGACGGCAAACATGAGGAAATAAAAAGAAAAAGAAACACAACTTAAGTTAATTGTTCCTTCTCGGTGAATGGCAGGAATTATACATGTAAAATCTGAATGTATTGAAATTGCACAGTTTGACCCTAAAGTGATAAAATTGGAAATGTCTAAAAAAACAGTTTATCTATTCAGCCTTCCAAATTGATTAATTGCCAAGAAAATTTATATTCACACTGTGGACTTCCTCCTGATGGAAATAACAAAGAGTTCACCCTAGTGTCATTATCCAATCCTAAAATTACATGTACATTGGAATAAAGACGATAAATCAATATCCCTCAAGTACTGGGAAGATTACTCTGTAATTACTGTGTAACTTAGAGAAAGAATCTAATATAATTGAAGTCCATTTATTCCAAACAATTTCAAAATTAAAGCAATAACCATCTCCAATAAGCAAGGGATTTACATGTAACTTAATCCTCAAGTACATGTGCCCGTCTCATTAATTTACATGTCACAATTTGCCCAACATGTGCCTGTACATGTACATGCAAGCAATGTACACTTATGCGAAACCATTAACTTCCTTCAATCAAATGATCGAAACTACATAACCCACATAATTACTCCACCATGGATCCTACTCAAAGTTTTGGTCTCGGCACCATTAACGTCGATACAGATATATGTATGTACATGTATAAGCAAACCAGACTTGTCTGAGCACACTGCTATGAGGCCGCCATTATTTTACCGCTCGAAAGTAACAAAACCATTTGCCCAATTTACCCATAAAATAATGTATTTATACCCTTCCCACGATATCTAACAATTTCTCTGCTCCCCTGGAAACCCATTCGATGATTTACAAGAAATTTACAAGCCCAAGAAGAGTGAAATTTACCTATTTAATTTCAATAGCAGACAGGCCAACAACGGAGGCGACGGCAAACATGAGGAATGCCCCTGCCGCCGCATGATGGCGCTGTTACTACACACCAGCATACTCACAATTATATGTACAACATGCATGACATCCCTCACACGGTGTTATACAACTGTCTTTTGTTCACGAACCTGGCTCAGTGCGCTGCTGACCTCTTTTCAATAGGGGCCAGATTAGCGTGCAGTGGTGCTGTGTGGCTCATCGCTGCGGTGGTGGAACGCTTTTGTCCCTGGTGGTAATCCGCTTGCTGTCAATGCCCCAAACCCTGGTATACAGTTTCAAAATAACGCTGGATTATCATCACTTTTGAGAGTGTTACAGGGCCCTGTTTCCTTTGTCTGAGTTCGGAGACCTCAGCCACGCATATAAACCATATGGCTCCGATTTCGGAGTCCCGGCTGGTAGTGGTTAAGTGTTTGAGAAAGAGACCAACTTCAAATGCCTATGTTTTTCAGTCCAATGAGAAAATTGTCTCTTCGTGAAAACTGTGACAAAATGTGCAGCTAAACCTCTGTGATGATGTCTGCAATCGCTTGAGTTTTCTTCATTATCAGTTGATCAATCCCATACGGAATTTTGTGATTCTTTTGAGCTAAGTTACAGGGACAGTATTCTCCCAAAATTGAAGTGCACTCCCAAGAAGCAAAAGAAAAACAGATGGTAGTAAGCTTTCCAAGCGGGTTCTTGCATTAACCCCCATTTTGCTGTAACTATCAAAACAGTCAAAAATTCCTTCCACCTGATTTGCCCCAGTACGCAGACACATATGGGAAATTTGACTGATTTTGAATGATATGACAACTGTGTTAAGAATGTATCTTTGCATGGAAGGGTCAATATTTAATTTTTTTGCAAGCTCTCGGACAAGCACTGAGCATACATTGTTTATTAACCCTCCTTCTGTTTTAACCGTCAAAAACTGTCAAAAATTCCTTCCCCTTGATTTCCCCCAGTACACCGACACACATGGGAAATTTGACTGATTTTGACTGATATGACACCTGTGTCAACAATGTATCTTTGCATGGGAGGGTTTTATATTATGTGCACTGTGCGTGCTCTGCATCAAACGCGCCATTGATCCCATTATAAACGTGTGCCTATGCGGTGAGTACTAAAATAACATGCCTAAAAAAACACGCCCTCTTTTGTTCCGTTCAGAGCAGATACTTTCTTAATCAAGATTGTGAAAGACCGTTTTGAAAAGAGAAGTTGAAAGCTTGAGCGTACAGCACTCTACCTACCCAAAACAGTCACTACATATGCAAATTTCCCATGTTCGCAACGCTCTTTTCTGAAAAGACTTAATCATCCAAGATGCCCTATGACCTCCCACTATGCACTGTGGTCTCGCCGCCATGTTCGTCCTTTTTTGTCAGCACTGTATCGCTATCGCAATGGACGTGTCTTTTAGACCTCTTAAAAAGATTTTTTGAGTTCCGTTTTTTCTACACAGTTGTGTGTTGACTTTAATTATCCAGTCATCATTTCTGAATAAACCTTTACCTTGTGTGGTTTCATTCTTGTTGGTAAGAGTGTTATTTCCTTGTTTTTTGGTGCCCTTTTCTCTCTTTTTGTTTGTGTGTGCATTCTGCAGGTATTTACTGTGAGTGTTACGAGGAACGGTCAACCCTACACTCCACATAGGCCGGGCCGCTTGAGTGGGCGTATTCACACTTTAATAGCGGCCTATATAATCCACACAATCCTAGCTGCATGAGAGGGTGGATTGTAATTTTAGCGGTTCTTCCCTTGTAATGGTTGAGCGGGCGTTCACTTATTTAAGCAGCCGGTGTGGATTTTGGCCTAACTGCTTGAGTGGGTGATTCTCGATAAGCGGGATGTGCTTCTTGCTCGATAGTCATGCACAGAAGCCGACTGATGCGGATAGATTGAGTCTGTGTTGTTCGCATGAGCTCTGATCTCTTATGGAATGAGGGCAAGGCCAAGCCACATGAGTGAGTGCTGCATTTCCTAAGCGGCTCAGATGAGGACTCTGGCCTTAACTGCGATGCTAAACTCCGCGATAGTCAGATTCCCCCCAGGAAATTCCTGACTTATAACCATTCTCCGCCCTCCAACAGTCCGCCTCGTCAACCAAGCCAATGCTTCCACCGACCGTCGACCCAACAAGTTGGCTGATAGAACGGCTATGGCTCACAAAAGCCAGCAGACCAACGGGGCTCCTTTCTTCTCGCCACCCACAATGGCCACCGTAGCTCTGCTACACACAAGGCCGCACCCTCAGTAATGCCGGCCGACCCGACACCTAGTCTGCCTCATACCGACAAAGCCAGGACGGACTCCCCACGCTCCACCGGGTCAGGCGCGCCTGATAACTACTCAGCCCACGGTACCAGGACACCCAACAAGAACCAACTGGGCACCCCGGAGCCTACTGGGCCACCACGCCGCCGCAGCTTCAGACCTCCACAACCCATCTGTGGCTCTGGCTTCCGGGACCTTCCTTGGCTGGCCCCTTACCCTAAGAGGACGGCGTCTGTACCAGCCAAGCTCCCTCCTGCCCCCAGGGGATACACCTCCGACCTTACCCGCTGCGTCGGCTGCTGATTCACCCCCGCATTCCAGACCAGAGGGCAAGCGTTCTTCTTCTTCTTCATCGGTTACCTTGAAGGCCAAGAAGAAATGTCATTCCAAACAACGTGAAGGCAACCTTGAACCATGGATGACAGCGTTCCAGTCTATTAATAAATCTCTGTCCTCCCTAGTCCAGTGCCTGAGCGACAAACCCGCACCAGCTGTCATCGTTCCGGACTCAAACTTTTCACTCCCGGCTCCTGCAACCTCAACCCGCTCTGCAGTCAAGGACGACTACTTGGAGTGTCGAACTCATTGAAGCTCGAGTCAAGCTGGCATTTCCCTGCCGGAGCATTCTGTCATGTACGGGAATACCCACGAGTCTGACCCTGGCATGACTGTGCCGCACTCTGAGCAGCAGACACTATCTTCAGGAGAAGACCACACCGACTCGATGGGCGACCTCACCCCCTCTAAGGGCCAGCTTCGTCTCCTTCAATGTGATATGATCCAGGTCCTCGGCCTTCTGGCTCCCTCTTCCCCCAAAAGGGACACCGGTCATGTCTCCTTAATTCAAACGCTCTGCAACCAGACTGGAATCTTTGGATCCAACTTTCCCAGAAATTCCGCTGTAACAGCTCATGCATAGAGATCTGTGATTCAATCAGCAAGGCTGCGTGCTGGCGCCCTTATCCTCCTACGGCCTTAGCTTACTACCACTTCCCGACCGAGTACCATGACAACTTCCTATCGGTACTGGAGATTTTCGATGCAGTTAGTGACAAAATCACCACTGATATGTGGAAACCTCCTGTGATAAGTCTCGCCTCTAGACAGCCTTGATTAAACTTGGCAAGGCTTCTTGTCTCGGTCTATGCTGTTCAGCCTTCCTTCTTCTCCTCTCGGAATACATCGCACGTGCGTGAGAGGAGAACTTGCCAGTGTCCCCAGATTTTGTGGCTCTGGCACTTCGGGGCCTAGATGAGGACCTGGCCTTCACCTTCGAGCAATTCATCCGAATTTCCTTCCTGGCTTCCGCATGAAACTGTAAAATCTAGACTTCAAGATCTCCCACTTTCTGGCAAGGATCTCTTCTCCGGCAGGTTTTTGGGATCTCTTGAGGCTGAAGCCAAATGCATTGACACCACCAAGAAGCTCTCCTTCTGGGAACTGATGACTCTCCAGCCTTGCAGTAAACACAGCTGCATCAGTCTCGGATTCCCAAGCCACTGCCACCCAGGACGCACACCTTTCGTCCTCTGCTCTTGCAACCGACCCAGCATCGAGCCTCAACCCGTGCTTCCTCCAAGTCCAGCCGGCCACGGTCAAGCCGAGGGTCATTGTCGTGCACCCCCCATTTCTTTGGGGGTCGTGTCCGATGGCTGTGCCATTTCACGTTCCACAACCGCCGATCTCGATCCCGTCGGCCATCTGTGAGAGTTTGCAGGGTTCTGAGATCACCTTCGACGAATGGGTCCTGGCAACTATTGCTCACGGCTATTCCCTCGAGTTCACAAGTATCCCTTTGTCCGAGGCGATATTACGTTCGACCCCGTTGCCATGCAAGCGAGACAAATGTCTGGTCCAGGAGGCTGAACTTCACTCCCTGCTCCAGAAACATGCCGTCAGTAACGTCCGTCCAACTCGCGTGACAGACGGTTTTCTGTCCACTTCTTTCTTGCCCCCAAGAAGGGTACCAACAAGTGACGACCAATAATCAGTCTCAAGCCACTCAACAAGTACTTCTGGCCCACAAAATTCAGGATGGAGCCCATACTGACAGTAATACACTCCATCCCAATGCCGTCCTGGGCGACAATTGACCCGCGGGACGCATATCTTCGCATTCCTATCCGCAAGGCGGATCGCAAGTTTCTCCGCTTCATGTACAAGAGTCAAGTCTACGAATTTCAGGCCCTACCATTCGGTCTTTCAACATCCCCAAGGGTCTTCATCCTGCTTTCGAAGACTGTCGTGGCTCATCTACGTCAGCTCGATGTGCTGATATTCTAGTATGTGGACGACTGGCTGATCGTAGGTCATACCTTAGAGGAAGCAATAGCAACGACTCCTCTAACATACAACCTTTCCTCTCACCCACGCTTCATCATCAATTGAGTGACCAATCCTAGATCTAGTCTCAGCAACACGAACCAGTAGGTGAACTTAGCTTGTAACCATTCAGACTTGAGGGACCAATCCTAGCTCTGGCCTTAGCAGCAAGAAGCAGCAGGTGGATTTGGGCCTCTAACCATCCAGGCTTGAGTGACCAATCCTAACTCTAGTCTTAGCAACATGAACCAGCAGGTAGACCTAAGCCTCTAACCATCCAGGCTGGATTGACCAATCTTGGCGCTAGTCTCAGCAACATAAAGCAGCACGTGGATCTGAGCCTCTTACCATCCAGGCTTGAGTGACCAATCCTAGCTCTAAGCAGTTTCATTGAGGGATCTTTTACACAGCTGGGACTTGTTCTTCAAAAGTTTGGCTTTGAATACACCGCCAGTAAATGTGGTGTAATAAGCTAAATGGTCTTTCGTTTCTGAAGTCATTTGCAAAGGCACCATGGCTTGAAATTGCTGAAGATTTAACAAATTGGATTCTTCTTGTATTCCTTTCAGTGTTGTGTTTACTGTGGCCTTTCTTGGGGATGAAGTTACCTGGCTGAAGGAGCATAGGTGAGCCGTGCTTGATTCTTTTAAAACCATGAGAAATTTTATATGCCAACTGTCCCTGTATGTTTGATGTTGTGAATAGTGATCATAGCTTCCCATGTGTTCAAGGTATAGTCCATCATTTGTCTGATCCTTTGTGCATCATGTTCCTTTGAGACAACAAAATCACTCAAAATCTAAAGAAGGTCATCTGAGAACAAACCTGATGAAGTTTCAGCCCAATGAATACTGTCTTTTGAGAAAAATGATATCTAGGAATTGGACTTCAGATCAAAGGTTGCTGAGTCATGTTTGAATTGCGCTGGAATTTCAGCCCCAGGGACAAATTCTCCCATTCACTCAAATGCAGCTATGCAATATCACAAACTGAACCAATGAATTATAGTAACTGATACGTGCATTTGTCATGTGAAGGCTTGTGCATTTCCAATGGCAATTTTCCTAAAATGTGTCCCCCGATGCATCATCAGAAATAGCCTTCTTTAATTATTTTCTTCAAAATGACAACTCCCCAGAAAGAATAACTTCACAGGGGGTTTAGTTCCACAGCCATCTATCAACCAAGTATGTTTTTCAACAATAATTTCATCAGTTCCTTTTTTGGCTAATTGCGAACGATTGACTGCACCTTTAAAAGAAATGTGTAACACTTCATTCTTAGGGAGGCAGAGGTTTGACAAGAAGATTCCTAAAAACTAACTAAATTTGAAAATATTTGATTTAAAGCACTGACTTTAATCGTGATTCAAATGACTCATTCAAGAAAATTATGCTGCCAGTTTCATGAATACTTCAGGAATTTTTTTGTTTGAGATTTTAAATGAAGAATTGGCTGAATGTTAACATTCTGATTCCTCTAAATAAACTTTAATTTAGCTCATGGCTGTAACGGGCCCATATATAATTATTCTCTATTATGTGCCCACTGGCCTCTAATCGCAAAATGGCCATTTTGGATTGTGTTCCCTGAATCCACTTCATTTATCATCCACTCTAAAATCAAAAGGAGCCTGACTATTCTGCTTCATCTGCCGTATAACCACGATTCCTTTTTTTTTTCATTTAGAAAGTCATGGTGACTTAACTTTGATTTACTGAGGCCAATTGTGATGAAATCTTCATTGTACATGCATGATATAACATATATGCTTTCCATAAGAATGGACATTGATGGATGTTACAGTATCTCCCAGGATTCCCATAGCCAATAGGTTGCCTTCAGTGAGACAGTTGAAAAGTCAGTACAAATAAAGAAACCTGAAGCTTTGCATTAAATCTTTCAAATATGGATGGCCCAAAGCAAGATTGGATATGGCTGTAGTTTGAAAGTAAAAAAGGAGTGGCTGGTAACAAGACTATGAAAACCAAGAAATCAGAGACTAGTCATAAGACTAAAATGCACTTTGCAGAATGTCAGATGACAAACTTTACATGCAGCTTCCATAGGTGTCCTTTTCTATACATTGGTCTGGGATAAAGTGTGTTTGAATAATTTTATCACGCGGTTAATTCCGAGAACAAAATGGTGTTGGACACATCCAACATATGAGTTATAAGAAATTTCAAAAATCTGCTTCACATAAAAAAATCTGACTTTTGCTTAAAAGGATGATTTTTAACAACCCTGCAAATTTGGTTGTTATCCATATTGCCAAGAATCTTGCTCTTTTTTCAAAGGATTTAATGTAACATAATGCCCTAAAGAGACTCATGACATTTTTTCTCACCTATGCAGGCAAAGGAACATCAGTGAGCCAAGCAGGGTGAAGTGGTTCCTGTCTACCGTGGTCCTTGGAGGGGCTTCACCTCACAGACCTGGCCAGTACAAACAGGGTGCTCCAAAGCAGTGGTTCCTGTCTACCGTGGTCCTTGGAGGGCTTCACCTCACAGACTTGGCCAGTACAAACAGGGTGCTCCAAAGCAGTGGTTCCTGTCTACCGTGGTCCTTGGAGGGCTTCACCTCACAGACTTGGCCAGTACAAACAGGGTGCTGCAAAGCAGTGGTTCCTGTCTACCGTGGTCCTTGGAGGGCTTCACCTCACAGACTTGGCCAGTACAAACAGGGTGCTGCAAAGCTCAAATATTAAGTTTGCAAAAAAGTATCCAGCGTTGTCCTAACATACGTGTAGCAAATAGGATTTCAGGCTTGCAATGTAGACATTTTTAGTCAAAGGAAAAAGCAAATTTGGCCGGACATCTTTGGTATCGAGGGTGTATATTTGTCTCTAGAAAAAGAAATAATCTTATTTTAAAGCGTAGCTGCAATGCAATATGTTTGAAAACATTTTTTTAAAAACTTTGTAAGCTTGTTCGGTGTGTTTTTACATACATATATACATGTATATTGAAAAGTGCACCTTTTTAATACTTTAAATTATCCAAGCTTTCCTGGACAACAGAGGGCGCTATTGGTATGAAGTCCAGTCTAATGAAGGGTCTGATAAAGAAATTAATGCTTGCTTATTGCCATGAACAAAAAACAACAATGAATCAGTGAAGAGGAGAAATTTGTGTCCAGCAAAATCTACAAAAATGAAGGATTTCGTTTGAGCAGAAACCCGTCCAACATTGAAGCTTCCTTCCTGGAATGATATATCACACTTTTACTATGAATATGGAAATGCTCATTTGCATAAAACCTAAAGACAGTAAATTACCCTTTGAAATACTGAAAGAAAAGCCAGAAATCAGGTGAATTGAGAAAAAGAGGATGCATTTGGAAGGTTTGTATTCAAACAAATTGATTGCAGCTACCCTTCAAGTTGGTTTCCAAACATGATCATTTAGTTTACCAAATAATCAGTATTTTGCATTCTGTGCATTAGATAGACTTAAAATCTGTCAAAATGGCCGCTGTGTATAAATGTGGATAGGTTAGAACTCTTTGAAAGCTGGGCCAGTATTTCTCGAAATTTTCAATTTTTTTTCTTGATTGTCGAGTTTTTTCAAAATGCAAAAGCAGGTATTGTAAATTCCTGATATTCCAAGTTACCAATAGCTGGAACAAGAGGCTTGTTACTGCCAAATTTTCTCAGAGATGCCTCTGATTGAAAGAAATTTCCATGTTCACTGGATCTTAAAGTGATTTTAATTTACACCAGTTGATTTTTTCTGACAGATACATGTACATAATATTAAAATGAATATTTTGAAGCAGTTAGTATAGAAGTGCTTACACTTGATTGACGTATGAATTTATATTAAACTGAATACATCAAATTCGGTACTTATCCGTCCGTTTCTACCCTCATTGGTATGCTGTCTCTGCCCTGTGTTTGCATATTCAAATTTTGTTTATTTAAATATATGCAGATTAGCTGTGCCCTCTGACCTTTTTTGAAATTGCGCAATCCTAACCTTTAAATATTAGTTCCGAAATGATTTATATCAAGAGGCAATTGGCCTGGTGGTTAGCTAGCTGGCTGCCAGGCCAGGGGATCCCGGTTCAAATCCCGGGGTCCCCGGGAAAAGGAGGTTTTTTTTTTTTTTTTTTTTTTTTATATACTAAGTTTTTTAACAAAATTGTGCATGCCCACCTGGGATTGAACCCAGGTCCTTGTGCATTGCAGTTAGGGTCCTTAACCGCTATGCCACGGCACTTTCTTGAAGAAATGTGCTCGTTTCTAAATGTTAAACCTTCCATTGTTTGGACTTAGAATATTTTTCAGCCAGACTCTGTACTGGAGATAGGCAAGGGTGGAAGGCCTAGGGGCTGGAAGTCTGAGAGCTGATAGGAAGGGTAGAGTGAATGGCTGAGGGCTTGGGACTATCAGTATTAGAGGCCTAAGGATCCCATGGGGTTGAAGGACCTAGCTTCTTAATGTTCCATATTGCTTAGTGGGTTTATTGGAGCCCTTATAGGATGAAGACTAAAAGGCTCGAAGAGGAAACTTTATATAAGGAGCTTGGAAGATGTTTAAGACTGGCAGGGCTTAGGATGGGGCTGCTGTGTAAAATCTAAAGATAGGAAACAGATGTAACTCTGGCAGTGTAAAATGGTTGAGATTGGGGGAATGTGCTCAGAGGCAAAGTACATGTACTACACATTCACAAATATAATTCAACAAAACAGTTCTGTTAGTTTTAACATTTATTCCATTAAAAACAGAATGATTGAAGAGGTTCTGATACATAGTAAAATTTTGATAAATACACACGGAAAAGGCATATTTCCACAGCAAGCTAAAATGTGCAAACCAAGCAAATTTCTGATTCAGAATTTTTGAGATAATTAAAATTAGAAAGGCTAATAATTAAAAGACTTACACTAGGAAAACACAAGGCCACATAGAACCATTTCCAGGGGGTGATAAAAAACACTTGTTACACTGAGGTTTGGAATGGCCACTGGGTGAGCTAGACAGTGTTGATGGGTACAGAACTGGTATTTTGTCTGAATGGGAAATGGGGAGATTTGAAATGTGCAAAACATTGGTCACTTTTAAACTTTCCTATCACTTTAGACTCTAGTTTTTCCAAATGGTGACTATTTTATGGTACAAATTTGACGGGTCAGTGCTAAAAGGTCATTACAGCAAAACTAACATTTTTGAAAATACTTTTAGGGTCTTACTCTGGGCATGAAGGAAATGTTGCTTTGAAACAAATAACATTTATTTGTTATTAAACTAGTTTTTTGGGAACAACATATTTAAATTTCAAGAAATGTTCTTGCCTACTTTCATGTTTAAAATGTTATTTTTTAATAAGGACCTTTTAATGCAGTTATTCAGTAAGGACCTTCTAGCACTGAGATGACAAATTACAGTTTTGAAGTATTGCATTGTGATATGAGTTTATTTCATTTTGGGGAGACAGGTTGGCATGGCGATACTTTCCTCGCTTTAAACACTTCAGCGACCCAGAGTCAAATCTAGCTCAAGACGACGTGTGGATTAGGCTCTCAGTCCCTACTTGATTCCTTGAATTTCTCTGTGATTATTTATCTGCAGTTTTCTTCCCACCTTCAAAGCCTTCACACTAGCATCCCCCCCTTGATAATGATGGCCCATTGAAAATCATCCCATAGAGATTACATGTACATGGCTGCTATGAATAAATAAGTTATAAAGTTATCGTTATTCTTTTATTTCTGGTCATCCAATGAACATTCAGCGCTAATTGCAGGATGACTTTGAGTGGCAATGAAGAGGAAAAAAAATCTTTAGATTTCAGAAGTTGTGGGCCTTGGTGGGATTCGAACCCAGGCCATTGAGGTGGAAGATGAGGAAAGAGCTGCTATGCGAACCTGATTGAATTAAAATGAATTAAAAAGCAGAATATGCCCAAATTTGGGAGTAAATTATTTGGAATGGTTGTTGAAATGTACTCTGACCAAGTACAGTTACTTTAAATCGGAAAATACCTTTTCAGTCATGAACTTTGATGAAAGCATTATGCAAAGAGTTCCATACATGTACACTGACATTGCTCATTTCTGCTTTCAATGAGACATGTAAATCAGCCATTGGGAGGCTATATGGTCCTAAAAATTCAAATTCAGCAGGGAAAATATTGAAGCATTTACTGCTTGGAATTTCCTGGCCCAGCCTGGTAGGGTTTGTACAAAGGGTGTCACATGATGCCTGTGTATGGAACTCTTTCCCACTAATATACATGTACAAACATACAGACTTGCTTCAGTACAGGATGGCAGGGGTGTAAATCTGTGAAGGGGGGAATGCAGTCCAACTTCATGAGTAAGAGGTCCATCAGACTTGGCTGATTACTTTGTATTAATAGGAACCTTGTATTATCAGAATGAAACCAGTGAAGAACAAAGAGATTGGGACCTCCAAATGTCCTTGTTACAAGCAGAATGTTGTATTTACATTGCTCTTATTAAAAGGGTTCACATTTCCATTCCCTGGTTCCTTTTTGATCGGGGGAGGGGCTGTTATTGGATCATCTCCTCACAATTTTGTGGCAGTGACAAAAATGCAGAGGTTGAGGTATTTTTCAAACTCCTCAACAGCCAAAATGTATTTAGTAGCACTAAAAAGGCAGATAACACACAGTTTTGATGTAAGATGAAGGGGCGAAAGTGTAAAAAAATTGATTGTGTCATAAACAGCGCCCCCTAGTGTTCTGTACCATTCACTGTTCCCGCCCTCCGGCTGTAAGTCATACCACAAACATATAAATGCATAGACCACCAGATCACATTCCAAACTACATTCACATTTAGTGATTAGTGTGGTGACCGACTAAAATCAAAACTATGGGCAAATTCACCCCTTGATATCAGGAATTTACACAAAGTTGAAGAATTCCAGCCAGAAAATTGTCTGAAGCCATTTTTTGATTGCAAAATTGATTGCAGATTGATTGATTGATTGATTGTAGATTGACAAGGATGCAGTTGCAACATTTGAAAAGATGAGATACCAGTGCTGAAGAGCAAAAATGGAGCACATTTTGGGAGCGCATGTAAACAAATACAAGCAATGTAAGAGCATTGCCCATAATGTGCACTGAACACGCTGCCATCCATCGTTTCACCCACTGTTTGCCCATACTTATAAAATCATGGTTACACATTTGAGACTGTGTTTATAGGTTTGTGGTACACACAGTGTACATTGTACATCATGAATAGCGCCCCCTAGTGTCCCTTGGTATCCAGCATATTCAGCCCCAGTCCCCAGCACAGATTTACATCACTGTTGAAGCAAGGAACTGCAGTCTTTTCCTTGCCTGTGTGAACCACTGCCTGAGATCCTGCTGTGGAAACTCTTCCTCAGTCACGGAGGTGAGGACGGGCATTTATCTGAGTTTCTCTCCGTGATATTCTAATGAATCATCTCAGGGAAGCCCTATAGGATCTTCCCTCCTCCATCTCTGCCTCCCATAAAGGTTGAAAGAGGCGGAGGGCGCTCTATCTAATCTGCACCATGGTCTGGTCCTCCTTGGGCATATGCACAGTTTCTGAATAACAAAGTCTGGGGGGAAAACATCAAGCACAAAAGCAATGAGCTTAGCTGCAGCTAAAACATATTTCTGAAAAAAACTAACCCTCCTTTATGGGTGTGAGGTCTGAGCCGGACTAAGAAAGGGCACAATTTTCCTGGCAAAGCAGGCTCCTTTTGTGGGAAATGCACTTCACTGGTTCACAAACAACGATGAAATTTGCACATCGTTATGGCAACTGCATTCTTACAGACAACATGAAAACTCCCGACCAAAATGGCTTTTTTCAGCCAATGAGGGGGTGCTTCTGCTCAAGATGGATAGGTCTATCAGTTCATGAACAGAATCTCGGTCCTTTTGTATTCAAATGACTGCATCTTTATCAATAGTGGAGCTACTGTACCAACTGAGGTTTCAAAGCATCTAGAAGAAAACACTCGTTGAATCTAACTTGATTAATTTCTGTTGGATTCTAAATATCAAAGGTGCAGTCCATCATTTGCAGTTATCCAAAAAGGAATAGATAAAATTGTTGAAAAGTAAACTTTGTTTAAAGATGGTTATGGAGCTAAACTCCCAGTGAAATTCATTTTTCTTGCAAGCTGTCACTTTGAAGAAAACTGTGAAAGGAGGCCATTACCAACGATGTGATAAAGATTTGGATAGTTGCTATTAGAAGCACGCATGCAAGCGTTGTAACACGATACATGCACAGTTTCTACATGACATAATTTATAGGTTCAGCATGAGACATTGCAAGGCTGCATTTGACTAAATGTAAGAACGTGTCCTAGATGCTGAATTCAGGTGCAATTCAAATATGACTCAGCAACTTTTGAGCTGAATCAGAAATCTTAAAAACATTGTTTTTATCCTAAAAGTAAGTATTCACTGAGATTAAACTTCATCAAGTTGATTCTTAGGCAACCTTCTTTAGACTTCAAGTAATTTTGTTGCCTCAAAGAAACATAATCTACAAAGGGCAAATGATGGACTGACCTTTGAATGGAGGGTCTCCCAAAACAGGTGTTCCTTTTTTTCGTGAGGTTTACATTCATTGTTTACTGGCCAAAAGCCGACATCAATCACATGACACTCTTACCTGCTACTGTCCACAATGTAAGGCCTGCGTCTTCAACATTGGAGATTTCATCGCTGGTCAGTCCAGTCGCACCGTATGCAGGAAAAGTTAGCCAGCCTCAACGTAGGCAGCTATAGCAGTGGCAAGGAGGTCTGCCCAAGTCTAAACACAGGAAAAAAACACCAAAAATGTCAAGTAAAGTCAATCTTTTTGCTGTTTTTTTAAAATCAAAGGTTATGGGTGAAGGTTTCAACCGAAGGGCAGATCCGGAGCTATTTTCTGTGAGGGGGCACCTATTGCTACATTGTGGGGCTTTCCACACACTTTTGCAAGCCCACCAAATTCCCTTCAATTTCTGAAATCTTATACTGATGCTCTTTTTGGAGAAGGAACAAAGCCCCCACTGCCCCCACGACCCTGGATCCACCCTTGCACCCATTAGTTTCAGAAATAGTCACTGATAAATATCAGACAGCATACAGCACTCTGCAGTGCATGTAGTAATTGGCTGGGTGGGTTCTAATTGGTACAGGGACTGATGGGTATAAGGCAAACTGTTGTGAACACCAAAATCACGATTACTAATCCTGTACTTAAGTGAAAAAAGAAACAAGAGAGATGACTTACTGTGTCAGGGTGGTGATTCCAGAAGATGAGCCCACAGGCAGGGGACCAACCAAGCTGCTATCACCTTACTCTATCAGGGCAGTGATGCCAGAAGATGAGCCCACAGGCAGGGGACCAACCATGCTGCTATCACCTTACTCTATCAGGGCAGTGATGCCAGAAGATGAGCCCACAGGCAGGGGACCAACCACGCTGCTACCTCCTTTCTCTATCAGGGCAGTGATGCCAGAATATGAGACCACAAGCAGAGTACCAGCCCCACTGCTATCACCTTACTCTATCAGGGCAGTGATGCCAGAATATGAGACCACAGGCAGAGTACCAGCCCCACTGCTATCACCTTACTCTATCAGGGCAGTGATGCCAGAAGATGAGCCCACAGGCAGGGGACCAACCACGTCTCTATCGCCTTACTCTATCAGGGCAGTGATGCCAGAAAGTAAAAAAAGAGAAGGAAGTAGTTACATGTATGCCGGTCTGCATTGGCAAATACTACTTTTTCAAAAATGCTCCAAAAGTGTCGTGGGTTTTATAAGGCAAGGTCCAAAAGGTATGGCTACGGTTAGAAGTAACACGAAAGGTAAGGGACTAACTCAAATCAGTTGAGAAATATACGAACAGAAAATGGTACCAAGTTACTGCTTTCTGTTCTTCTCACGTACATCACAAAAATAGCAGCTACTGTCCGTGATTTGGGATTTCTTCAAGTGAATGGGTTCTTTTATAAAAGGCAGTGGGTATTCAGCCATCGCTGGCAAATAAACAATATTTCACCAGGAACATGTGCAGTAAACTGGTTTTTTGGACTAAGAAATTCTTACCCTGACAAATCTTTAGTCTGGGTCTGTGCCAACATAGTCATTGTGACTCTGTATTCACAAAGTGGGAATCAGACGTTTTTACAATTTCTTCACTTCTTTTCTAAAAAAATAAAATCCTCCAGAGCCATGAATTAGAAGGACGATGTAATACTCTTAAATTAAACGGTGAAGTCAATTTACAAGAACAAAAGAAGAGAATTCTTAGTTGTTTGGGAAAAGTAACGGATGACAGCTGTGGATTGAACCCACATGAGAGCATATCAAGCCATCTCAAGATGTGCACGCCATCCACTCGACCACCAATTGAACTGGGAATATAGTGTGAATTTAATCACTTTATAGGCTTACTCATTCAAAGAGGGTGCTGTCTATATGTAGCTGGCAAAATACAATTTAATTAAATTTGCCGGTGAAGGCTAAATATCCACTGTCTTTATTAAGAGCAAATCTGAACCTTTAGACACTGGCAAATGCCATGGCCAAACGTACCAGCAAAATTCATTTCTGAACAGACGGCAAACATGACCTGAAAAGGGACAGCTATCCAAAAAGCAACTGACGAAATTATTGTTGAAAATCAAACTTGGTTTCAAGATGGTTATGGGACTAAACTCCCTGTGGAATCAGTCTTTCTGGCAAGCTGTCATCATGAAGAAACAATGAAACACATTTATTTCATACATGTATATATTGATTGCTTACTGGTCAAAAGCAGACATCAATCACATGACACTCTAACCTACTACCATTCATGATGTAAGGCCTGCATCTTAAACTTGGGAGATTTCATCACTGGTCAGTTCACTTTCATCATGACATGGGATATGCTTGAAGGCCTCAACGCAGGCAGCCACTGCAGTACATTCACCTGGCGATAAAGCCCTCCCAAATCTGATATCAGGAAACAAAATCAACAGAAATAACACAAAAAGATCGGTTGGGGTCTTCTTGAATACAACAGGGTAATGCTATAGGCACAGTAGATGTGTGTTGTGCCAAAATGAGTAAAGGTGTAAACTGAAAAGGCACATCCACAACCAAATTTTTGGCAGGGGGCGGGGTGGGGGACCTGTCTTTTGTTAGGAGGGGCACAGCTGTTCAACTTTTTTGGAAGTCATATAACCTTTGATGGCCTTTCTGGGGCAGAGACATCACTGTGGGGCTTTGCAATTTGGATGACGAGACCTAAAAACAGAGTCAACAAAAACACATTTCAGTTTTTCTCGTTTACTTTTTTTATATCTTATTTTTATTTGGGTGGGGGAGGAGTGGCAGACAAGGTCCCAATTGGGTGGGAGAGGAGTGCCAGACAAGGTCCCAATTGGGTGGGGGGAGTGCCAGACAAGGTCCCAATTGGGTGGGGGAGGAGTGTCAGACAAGGTCCCAATTGGGTGGGGAGGAGTGCAAGACAAGGTCCCAATTGGGTGGAAGAGGAGTGCCAGACAAGGTCCCAATTGGGTGGGGGAGGAGTGCCAGACAAGGTCCCATTTGGGTGGGAGAGGAGTGCCAGACAAGGTCCCAATTGGGTGGGAAGGAGTGCAAGACAAGGTCCCAATTGGGTGGAAGAGGAGTGCCAGACAAGGTCCCAATTGGGTGGGGAGGAGTGGAAGACAAGGTCCCAATTGGGTGGGGAAGGAGTGTCAGACAAGGTCCCAAGTGGGTGGGGGAGGAGGGCCAGACAAGGACCCATTTGGGTGGGAGAGGAGTGCCAGACAAGGTCCCAATTGGGTGGGGGAGGAGTGCCAGACAAGGTCCCAATTGGTTGGGGAAGGAGTGCCAGACAAGGTCCCAATTGGTTGGGGGAGGAGTGCCAGACAGGGTCCCAATTGGGTGAAGGGAGGGGTGGCAGACAAAGTCCCAATTGGGCAGAGAGGAGTGCTAGACAGGGTCCCAATTGGTTGGGGGAGGAGTGCCAGACAAGGTCACAATTGGGTGAAGGGAGGAGTGCCAGACAAAGTCCCAATTGGGCGGGAGAGGAGTGCCAGACAGGGTCCCAATTGGTTGGGGGAGGAGTGCAAGACAAGGTCCCAATTGGGTGAAAGGAGGAGTGCCAGACAAAGTCCCAATTGGGCGGGAGAGGGGTGCCAGACAGGGTCCCAATTGGTTGGGGGAGGAGTGCCAGACAAGGTCCCAATTGGGTGAAGGGAGGAGTGCCAGACAAAGACCCAATTGGTTGGGGGAGGAGTGCCAGACAGGGTCCCAAATTAGGTGGGAGAGGATTGCCAGACAGGGTCCCAATTGGTTGGGGGAGGAGTGCCAGACAAGGTCCCAATTGGGTGAAGGGAGGAGTGCCAGACAAGGTCCCAATTGGTTGGGGGAGGAGTGCCAGACAAGGTCCCAATTGGGTGGGGGAGGAGTGCCAGACAAGGTCCCAATTGGGTGGGGGAGGAGTGCCAGACAAGGTCCCAATTGGGTGGGAGAGGAGTGCCAGACAGGTTCCCAATTGCCCCCTGCCCCAGTCTGCCTTTGTAACTGTATTTTTTGTTTCAGATCATATTGTGTCACTGCTGAATCAGGAAACCATCGGTGCACGGCAGTGAGTGGGTTATGATTGGTACAGAGGACGATGGGTGATAGGAAAACCGTTGGGAGAACTAAAATCGTAATTACTATTCTTGTAATTCTGTGAGGAAAGAAACAAGAGAGATTGCTTACTCTAGCAGGGCAGTGATGCCAGAAGATGAGCCCACAGGCAGGGCACCAACCACGAACTAATGTCAGCCTAAGCCAGATGATTTGGACAAGGTCAGTTGCCGAATGTACAAACAAAAGAATATACCCAGGGACTGCTTCCTGTTTGAAGTAAGTGGGGATTTCTGAAGCCCATCTGAACTTAAACCCTAAAAGAGCCGGGGAATCCACCCCCCCCTCAACATTTCTTCCGGTATCACAGCAGTGCACATTTTCCACAAGCCTTTAGGTGTTTTTTGTAGTAACTCCCCACGGTCCATTCTGACACAATTTTATGAAAATCAAACATAACTCTCTCAAGCAGTGTCCATTTTTCCACGAGAGATCAATCCAAAATGTACTCTTTTCTGCTGCTATGCTCAATGTACGAAGGCTGGCATGTGTGCGGCCTTCAACTTCCAAATGACTGTCAAAAATAGAACAGGTTGAAGTGAAACTTCAAACTTGCACTAAAAATGAAAGTCTGTACATTCACATCAGGTTTTTAAAAACTCTGGCATTGGACAGCCCAGTTCTTGTGAAATTCCCCCCCCCAGCTTTGAGATGGTCCAAGTAATGCAGCTCTTTTAGGGTTAAATTCAGAAGTGCCACGGCCAAATGTACCAGCATAAATTGATTTCTAAGCAGATGGCAAACATGACTGCAATGTGACAGCTTTTCTACCTGCTGTTTTCTTCATCCACTGTTCTTGTTCGTCATCACTGTCAGGGTCGCTGTCACCGGAGTCCTCACTGGAACTTGAGTTTCTTCTGCGCTTGCTTCTTTAGAAGAACAAAATGAGGATAAAAAGACACACATGTATGTCATCACGGACTCTGTTAGTTGTTTTCACTTGCAAAAACACGAGACAGGTGAATTCACTACAAAAAAAACCAAAATTGAAACAAAAAATAAATTTCTTCCACTTTTTCTTTTCTCTTTTTGTTTTTTTGGAATTTTTGGACTTCTTCCTGCTTCTCTCTTCTGATAACAAAGAAATTACCCACAGATACAAAAAAGATTCAATATCTTTACTGAGTGGACACTTCCATTATATTGTCAAATTTTGAAACAGGAACACACAATACTAAGTTTCTGTATCAAACTGTTACATTTTTCTGTTATCCAGAACCTTTTCACACATAGTCTCTGGCCAAGGTACACGTACCTAATTTCACTGTCTGTGCTAAGGCTAACGTCATAGTCATCTTCATCATTCTCTATGTGGCTGAACTCCTCCAAGCTACTGGAGTCAAGACAAAACAATTATAAAAAATCATTCAAGTAGCAAGACAAAAGGACAGCATAGAAAGACTGTGGTTCCTGGGAATCTTCCCAAATCCTAAAAAGTCCTCCCCACAATGGTACATTCTCCAAAAGTCTACAAAGACATCAAGTCCCTCGTGAAATCAAAGTGGCTGGGCTCTACCTCCTTCAATCCTGCTACATCTTCTACAAACCTCCTGGTGGATTTTGAAAGATCTGGGAAGGCTGGCATTAAGATTTAACAAAAAAGGAGAAGAGAAGTAAATTTGCAGGAATACATTGTACAGTTTAGGTTCTCAATCCAGCTCATCTTTGAATAACCTGATGCTGGGAAGGAACTTACTCAGGTTCTGCTCTCTCCGGTGATGCTGCCCACACATCAGCCTGTACTTGCTCCATCATCTTCTCTTACTCTGATTTCCTCCTACAATTAAAATAAACAATGCATCCTTCAGCTTTTGCTGTTGTTACACAACATCCTTCACTTATTGCATAGCCCATAATGTTCCTCCAGTGCCTTGCAGGAGCAATATTTTTACCTCAAATTTCATGATAAGTGAAATTTCATTAAACTTCCACTTTTCTAATTCAAAGCTCCTGATTTTACTCACCCACTAAAATGTTTCTTTGAAATTTATATTTTGGCACAACTTTCACAGATCTTTTTTCCTGAAAAAAAGCAAAATGGACTCTTTTAAAAATGGGCCCAAAAATGTAAAAATAATTTTCTAAAGAGTTTTTGTGTAGGTATGTTAATTGAGGTAATAAAAATTTATTGAAATTGATCAGCTTCACAGAACTTCTTAAATTATGTGGGATTTGTGGAGATGTTTTCAAGTGCAGCACATCAGGTAACATTCAGTGGAATTCTTGCCCAGTTCCCAGACATCACCATTTTTGAATTTTCTATGGACAAAATTTCATCACTCCTGAAATGTTCACAAATGTTGAACAGTGAGTGTGAAGGTTACAGTGCTAGTGTGAAGTTGAGGCTTTTTCCACAAGATGTCTGGCAACACTGTATGAGGAAGTCACGTGAAAATCAAGTGTGCCATGTTAGAGGACTTTACTATAATGCTAATGTAAGCAACTTGGCCTAACAGAGGGCCTGTGTGGAGCGCTCTCCCAGAGGACATATTTTTTTAGATTTAAAGACAATGCATGCACAAAAGGTTTACTCGAACCTATCATAGAGGAAGAAAGAAATGTCCTCTAACATGGCGTCATACACAGGCCCTCTATAAAGACTATTGTAATTCCAGACTACACTGTACTTCCTTTCAGTTAAGATGTCCAAAAAATATTGCTACAATTTTTGCAATGGAAGGACAACTTGATAGCCTCGATGTCAGACAAGATAAACATGTACATAAAGGAAAGCATTTCTTATGGTGATGCCGATCATTTTTCCCAGCAGTGACCTAATGTTATGTGTACACCATCTAAAAGCATTAAACAATTACACACATGTACAATGTAAGTCTTATCAAGTCTAATTTAGCAGTGAAACTTAGGAAATACTCGACCAGTCGGTTCGAATATTTTTGGTAAAATCCTGTTTTTATCACACGAGCAACCTACATGTACACGTATGCATAACATGTAGACTCTGTCATGTCTGTGTGACTGGATTGATACCAGCAGGGCAGGCGACATACGCTGTGCAGGTTGAACAACCCAAACCTGTGAAAATAGTCAAACTGATGCATGTGGAACTCACAGTGGCCTATGGTGCGGGAATAAAAATGGACGATTGATGATCAACACCTCCAATTTTTCAAAATACTACCTAGTGTACATATGTCCAGGGCATTATACTCCTAAAATATAGTCCAAAGGCCAGCGTTAACTTACAGGTACACTGTTCTCTAGAGCTACGATAAAAATAAAAATGATCACGGTTGCTCTCAAGGGAAAATCTGATTGTAAAAGCAGAATAAGGGTCATCGGTACGGTACAGTCATAAGCATGAATCAAATTAAGCACAGGCTAGATTCAAGAAAGTAAACTCAAACTGATGGATCATATCAATTCCTTGCAATACAGAAAGCGCTCCTCCAAAAACTACTGTACGCTAATCTTTTGATCTTTGGCCTTGAGCCTTGTGTCAACAGAACTGCCCAAAGGGCCCAAACCCAGTGTGGACAAAACGGACGATACCAGGGCAGACTCATACAGTATTGTGCAATGTGTTACATGCAGCGACAGGTACAAGACTTTGAAACCCTTGTTCTTTATACGTCAACTTCATTGTAAAAGCAGTGATTCTCAGTTGAAATAGCACAGCGATCACAAAAGAGGACTTACATGTACATGTACCACATGTACAAGTTTTCCCATGCACTCGCAAATCCTGTCTCAATGTAACATGGCTGCCACATGCACGCACATGCGGTATACGTACATGTACGCCATGCACACGTACATGTACATGTGGAAGCCGATGGTTGAATGCACAATCAACTGTAATTTCATTGGAAGCGAAACTGTGTTTCAATAGACAGGGTGAAAAGGTGGCCAACTAAAATAACTTTTACATGGTCAGTTTGCTAATGAATAGAAGAAACTACCCTGCACTTGAGAAGAACAAATGGTGGCGCTAGCCTGAGTTACGGCGGGTTGAAGTTGGGAAGTTGAGCAGAAAGAGAGCATAAATGGTGAATTTACATGCAAAATTACAACAAAACAAGATGAAACTCTAATGTTGAACTACAACATGACAGAGTTAAATCAATGAATTTTGCCAACTTACAAAGATTTTTCAAAAGGAATGTGCAGTTCATTATGCTCAATTGAGGAAGCAAATGTTTGACAGATTTCTGGGTTGTGGTAGAAAAACTAGAAATGAACACCGATTTGTTTTTGGGTTTTTATGTATGGACAAGCTACATGTGCATGGTTCAGCAGCGCATTGAAAATGAGCACCAAGGAACTGAGCATTACAACCCTACATGTATGTAAACAAAAATGGCAGCAAGTCACACAAAATAACGTACATACACATGTATGTCGGCTACATATATGTACCTATATACCATAACCATTATGTTAGAGCACAAGGAAACAGATTAGGCCGGGCATGCTGGGCCTTCATGTCACTGCATCATGCATAAATGCACTACATGTACAACTAAAAGAGCAAGACCCATGTACATAAGGCCACACGTACATGTACCTAACCCGTCCAAGAAAACTACAACTTCATCTCACGTGTACGATACAACATGAAGAGGAATGTCTTTGCATGATCCCGTAAATAACCTTTTTATCTGGATTTGCAATTATGGGGCTTAACCTACCTTCATGGCAACAAATGTTTTCCAGCCTTCATGACCATGATGACCACACGTTTTATCGTGTCCCGCTTTCCCATTTTGGGCATGCCGCCGCAACATTTACCAATATTTAGCGCCCTCTATTGAATAAAAATAAAGCGCCCTCTGTTGAATCAATATTTAGCGCCCTCTGTTGGCGAAGTGAGTGGCGCCCTCTTTAGAATGAAATAGTGAGGTGGCAAATTTTATATAGCGCCCTCTGTGGGCTTGTAGTTGCCAACGTCAACTTATTGGCAACAGCGCCCCCGTGGTTCCATTGAACGGCGTGCAATTTGAGTATAGCGCCCTCTAGAAAAATGTAAAAAGGTTTTTTAAAAATTCAATAGCCCCCTCTATTGACATGATGATCAAAACTAATCAGTATTTTTTTTACATAGAGAATAAGAAAGTAAATTAAGACCCACGGCCCTCCCCAAAGTTTTTCGTCTGTGCTTAGTACGAGTCGACTTCATGTATGTGCTTCAACCCTTTTTCCCCTTTGAAAGAGCTGCAACAGCGCCTCATTTTTATTTTTTATTTTTTCTAATTTGTTTTTTTTTCAGGGAGCTTGATCTTTTACTCAAAGTGATGGATCCCGACGAGATCGATATTGAACAATGATAGCAGACTATGGATGCAAAGTTGTTTGTTGTCAGGTAATCATAATAAACCTGGTCCAGTTCCATGCCTCGACAACGTGTGTCTGCAATTATCGGTGTGGGGGGCAGTCTCTGAATCAATTCTGGAACATAAATCTTAAAGGAGAAAACTTTGACTAATGAAAGGCTTCCATCAACTAATTCACGCTTTCATTTCATCAATAGTGAAAAAATAAAGCAAGCTCCAAAAGCAATCTCTCGGTCATGAAATAAAAAGTTAAAAACAAACACTTTTAAGAAATAAACTCTTGAGGATCGGTTCACAGGCGTCAATATATATTGCTATTATTTAAATCAGACATCTGATTGTTCCACACGGTGAGGAAGCCCAACTAAACCCGACACAAAGTTCCAAGACAACTGCAAAGCCCCTACAATAGAGGGTGCTGGATAGTTCTCTCGTCCAAAAAGAATCTAATCAACAGATAATGGACGTAACAATTACGTAAAATAATTAGTCACAAAATTCTCGCAAATACTACTTCTAGATTACATCATTTTGAAACTTCCGAAATTAATAATGTATTTTGTTAAATAAGAATGAGTGTTTATGGTCACCTACTCCTGCACAATGTCTTTGACAATTTCACAGTGCTTTTTTTAAAGGGAGTGTCTATTTTCTGACCTGCTTGGCATAATACTCCTTGGATTAGAAAAACGCCCAAAACGTTGAGTGTTCATGTCAAAGCCAATTTTCAAAAAGATAACGTAGCTACAAACTCAATTTGTTATTACACATGTATTTAGATTTATTTGAAGACCACTACGTTTTAGGGCAGAGGTTTGGAAACATGCTGCAAACTTCTGATCAAATATTTTGTGAGACATTTTTGCAGTTGGTTTTAAAGAATTGTAATCAAGCAGCCTTGTGTTCCTCAAAGTAGACGCCGTTACTTGGTGTGTGTTGCCACGGAGACATCATCGGTGATATTCATCATCCAGCACATGCTCAACCCACTGCAAAGCATCCACGCCTTTTCTTCGGTTGGCGCACCTGGACTGACCAGATACATGTATCAAAAATGAAAAGAACAATTCACTACAAGAATATGGAACTACAAGAAGTTACTTTTCAATTTACAGAGGAGGCTCAATACTCCTGCAAGATATTAAATATGCTCATTCCTTTTTTTAAGTGGGGGGGGGGGCTTTTTGCGTCACGACATTTCAATTTGTCCAAGAGAGAATTGATTTTCTGGTACCCTGTTGCTGATATCTTGTCTAAATGAATGGATTTAACTCATGAACAGTTATCACATGTTGCGAGAAAAAACTCGAAGTGCCCTCAAGAATGACCTCGAGCCATCCGAAAAGCGGCCACTGAGGGTTAAGGGAATCCTGAGGATTGTGAAATTTATTGTTTTCACTCTGCCCAAAACTCCTTAATACTTGAGCAATATAAAACGTACATACCACTGAATCCACTGTGCAAGCCTTTGCATTGGTGTTACCATGGTGATCACGGGCCTCATCGGTCAGTGAATGTATCTGGCCTCTTGGTGCTTTACCCAACAAGGAAGCTAGTCTCAAAGCCAAAGGTCTTCCGCCATCTTCGTAAGAAAAAGCGACAGTTTAATTTTAAAAACAAACAAAAGAAAAGCTTACACATTCAGAAGAAATGCACCTGTCCGATTGGACCAAATTCTTTTAAAGAGGGTGTGTTTGAAAGGGCAAGTATTTTGATTTATTATCTTGCCTTTTCAGCAAGTCATTAAAAACTTTGATCATAGTTCAATTTTAAGACAAATGTAAAATTGCTCACCTCCTACAAAGACAACTATTTCGGGGCACACAATGATCAAATGATTTGATAAAGATTGCCAATGCAGACGAGACTCACGAATACCACTTCACTTTAGGCTTAAGGAAATGTAGGTGGAAAGTTGTGCATAAGTAACAAACAGAGACCAGTTGGAGGCTTTATGATTTAGGTTTTTTCCGGGGGATGGGGGAACAAAAGCCAGCAATGCATCTGATGCTGCTGTGACTTAGTTGCAATTCACAATGACAAAATTACATACCAGCACGAAGGTAGAGGATTTGATCACTGCGTCCATAGTGTATCACTTCATAGTTCCTCATTGTCTGTCTGTTATTTCGGTTATGGTTTCACAGAAGATTTTTGAAAATGTAGACACTACCTTTTGAGAATCAATCATATCTCTAGGTTTTCTCTAAATAAAAAGACTGTTTTTTAAAACCTTTTGAATGAACAGAGAACTTTAAAGTCTTCAGTCTCAAGGAACGAAGCAAGAATTAAGTGATGTTGAGGTGTGTCGATGGGCAACGAATGCTACTTTCGCAGGGTTCACTATCCCAATTCTGGAATAAAGTTTTACTTTAAACAATTTTTTGATGATAAGCAAAAGAACAAAGAAAGTTGTCTCGATAAATTACTTTGATGAGTAGTCACATGCTCACCTTTGATGCTGAAGTATAATGATTATCCTGGTAAGGTTAGTGAAAACAGGGCCACCACGTGAAGGTCCCAGGATACCAGCCCCGCACGCTTTCGGCAATTAGCGGGCCCATCGCTGGACAGACTGGTGTTACCCTGTGGCCGCAGGGGCACCATCTGCCACTGTCCGGTCCGCCCTCCCGAAGGAGAGTGCCCTTGCCTACTCACGCGCGCCCCCTCATCCCCGGGAGATGAGAGGACGTACCAGCGCCCTTGCTAACCATCAATGATAACAGGGCCATGCCCCTATGGAAGAAGTCCGCGGCCCTCAACACGAGGAACACAACTACCTGCATCTTTTGCGGCTAACAAAAACGTTGGTAGGGCTAGACGGCGCGCAAGGAGCTCACGCCTAACCCCTTAGGTTTCGCACGTCTCGCATTGGAACCCCCCAGGACTCCAACTGGAGCGAGTTCCAATTTCATATCGATCTCCGCACCCACCTAAGCCCTAACGACATAGGGATATAGGGGATCCCATAGTCTCTGCACTTCTCAGAGAGATATAACAGATCTCACTGAGCTAAAAGGGAAAAAAAACTCCTGTAGTGAAATGTTGCATTTCACTGCTAACAAAAAATCCCTGAGGAAGTTACGTATGCCCTAGAGATGACCTTGGAGCCTTGCAGCAGGGACGGATCCAGGGGCAAGTTCCCTAACATTACCCTACAACGCCTTTCTCAATTCTCTTTCATACACCAATGAGATATTTGATGCTGTTGCTATGACAATCATGCCATTTCTTTTTTCTCTCAAAGAGAAGTTTATGACATTTGATGCTTGAAATAATTTTAACATGCAAGCTCCCCAAGGAGCTGAGTTAAAGTTGTCCTCCCTTTTATAGCCACTCAAGATCCGCCCCTGGATGGACATAGGGATATAACAGATCCCACAGTCCAGCTGGTCTTGCGTTGGGGATGTAGGGATATAGAAGATCCCATCACCCGTCTTGAGGACATCGGGATATAGATGATCCCATAGTCCTTACAAAGTCAGATTTACAGGAAATGCTCAATTTGAGCCGATGACCTGCGAGAGACCACCACCCCGCACAAACACAACATATAGTTGAACCATTCTGGGAAAGTGCTAACCTGACTTAAAAGTGATCCATTTCACTGCTAAAACAGAACCTTGGCAAACATCAAAAAATCGATTTGAATTCTACAGAAAGTTTTCAAAACCAATTTCAATAAAACATATTTTTTCCGCCATTGGCCTCTTAGCAAGGTTGTGGACTAGTTACCAAACATGGGAAGATACCAGGAAAAATGCTCTCAAGAGACTTTCTTTCAATGCTTTCAGACTCCCCAAATGGCTCAAAAAGCAAAATTGAAAAACAGGTTTCAACGTTGCTTAAACAAAAAACGAAGGGCTACTTTACCAGGCCTAGTTGCTATGATCCGGGGTTCTTGTGCATGTTCACGCCTGTAAGAAATGGTTACCTCACCTTATGAACATGCAAGTCTTGAATTCCCCGGTCTCTACTTGGGATGACCCATCTGCTGTTGTACCGTTTAAACCAACAATCCCCTTTATCCCACATCGGATGAATCCTGCAAAATCAAGCAAAGTCAATCAAGCATTGAGACATTGAAAAGTAAAAAGTATATTCAATGGCGCGATGGACGAATTGGTTTAGACAAGCAGGGTCTTTTGGTGATAACTTACCTTGTACCAAATTTCCAGTTTCTTTGCCTCCACTAATTCAGGTTACTCGTCAAAGTAGAATGTGGTCCCTGTAGAAACGAAAAGCATTCATTTTACATTAACAGACATTAATGAGAAAGTAAACAATTTATATACCCGCTTAGGAATCAAGGAAGTAATGACAATGATTGATTAAAGAAAGCATGGGTACATTTAAGTGCTTAGAGTGCATTTTATGGTATTTTATTTCATTCGTCAGCAAATGATATCGACAACTTGACCTTAAATGGATCACTTCATATCAGGAGGCTCGCTTTCCTGCACCGCAAGAAAATTCAGCAGTCAATATTTGTTGTACAACACCTCTACCACAGATTCTGATTGATTGAAGCGGTGACTGATTATCTTATATATTAAAAGTAGGTCTATTTAAATCAGAAATCAGTGGAGAATTTATCAGCACTTATTCAAATGATCTCTTTTTGAGATAAGTTAGCTCACATGAAGCTCTGAACCCGAGTGTACAAAATGTGCGACACACTCGAGTTTGGCATTTTGTTCATAACACCAGCGGTCATGGGGCCAGTTCTTTGGTCGCTACAGGTATAGCGGTTTGGTTGCTACGGGTACTGTCCTCCGACACTCAAAACTACAGAATCTCTGGGTGAAATGCTATAAAAAGACTGAATATCTGTAATGAGTAATTCTCACCTCTATGGATATTCCTTCAAGTTGAACGACAATAGCTGCAGTGGGACTGATTCCAGACATAAGCCATTCTTTCCAGTACATCATTCAGAATCCTCTCCATCTTTTCCTCACTGACATTGTTCTGTTTTCTTCAAGACAGCTTTCTCTATTCAATCACTTGCTTGTGTCATGTCTACGAATTCCTCCCTTTTCATCTCTCAAAGTCAAAGCTCATAGTCCACTGCGGCAGATAATCTTGATTTCCCTCGTTTGTAAAAGACTATGTATTTATTTTATCCAAGAAACCTCCTGGAACTGATTCAAGGTCAGGCTTGAAAGAAACCTTACCCTCAAAATACCGGGTTTCGGCATTTATAAGATTTTTAAAAACGTGTTTGAAATTTGATTTACAACAAGTTTAACAAACGTGCTGTTGATTTGTTTTTTATACAAATGAGCACCTTTGCGTAGTGAAGTACATAAACTGCGTGTATTTTTAAAGTCTTGTATAGCATTTTGACGGATCATTTTCCTCATTTGAATTAAGAAATGATTTACTGGCAAATGATTTAATAGGGGGTAATGGCTTGTGGTTATTTGTTTGTTAATGGTTGGGGGTTAGTTGAGGTTAAAGCCGTTAATGGAATTGTTAATTTTTGTTAATGGTTAGTGGTTGGTTAAGTTAACATGGTCAATGGTTATGGTGAACGGGGTTATTTACCGTTAAAATGGTTGATGGTTGGTTGAGGTTCACAGGGAATATGGTTATGGTTAATGGGGTTGTTATTTACTACACGTTTTGGTGGTTGAGGGTTGGTTGAGGTTAATATGGCTTATGGAAAGTGATTGGTGGGATTATTTTCATGGCTATGAGGAAATGATCTCAAAATACTATTTACTGACATGACCCTCAATTGATGCATAGCGAGTCAGTATATCAGAAAGAACAGAATTGGCTTGTATTTTAGAAATAAGCCAATACCACGTTCAATTCGTTCCTAGTGGCATGCAGGCTAACGCTGGATTATGGCAAGTTCAATGATCTTGTCTGATCGTAGGGTCCATTGTCTCACTTCCAGTTCAAATGGCAGGATCTTGTTGCATTGAGTTTGATTATGCAGGCATCTTCACCGCAACATTCTTCATACGAGCTCCATGTGGACTCTTTGTGGGCTCTGTGTGGGCTCTTGGCGGGCTCTATGTGGACTCTT
This sequence comes from Acanthaster planci, assembly GCF_054643075.1. Classification (NCBI taxonomy): domain Eukaryota; kingdom Metazoa; phylum Echinodermata; class Asteroidea; order Valvatida; family Acanthasteridae; genus Acanthaster; species Acanthaster planci. Next base: position 19,479,578 of record NC_141786.1, on the reverse strand, counting down.
TGTGGGAGTGTTGCTTCCAGTCTCCCTCGCCGATTGAAATCAAGGTGCACAGGAATCATCTGTAAAATGACAAAATAAAATTTTAAATCACTCCCCCAATCCTCGATAGCTCTAATTTAAAGGGCTCTAGGGCAAAACCTTACACTCCATCCCAATTTTATCTTAAAAGTCAACAGCTTCATAAATTTGAGAATTTGAGTAGATGCCACGTCTACGTTAGTTCAATCCTTACTTTTAGGACCCTTCAAATACTTATTTGCCAAAAGGATAAACTTTCAATCTTTTCTAAGTAAACTACTAGACTCTTTCCCTTCCAAATTGAACTTTTCTATTTGTTTTGTTTGCTTTCTGATGGCTATTAGGTCATTGCAGGGAATAATTACTGGGAGTATGGCAGCATGCGACATCGGACATGTTAAAGGAATGCATCCAACTTCAAAACAGAATGTAAGGCTATATACTTCCCAAGTTATCTTTGCTTCCTTGGGACGTCTTCCTATTACCCAAAGGGTTGAAGAGCCATTTTGTAGACGACTTTGGAAGAAAACGTGGCATTTCAGGAATTCCGTATCCAGCCATCACTTGATGACACCCTTGTCATAAACCTCACAAGACTGGTCCGAAAATTCTAAATGTTTTTCTAGGCAATCCTTCAAAATTTTCACTGCTAAATTTGACTTTTTAGACATAGTATCACTTTCTAAATGCTTAATAGACTGCTGCAATGGAAGTAAGGGATTTCCGTAAATTATGGAACTTGAATCCCCGAACAGTGTACCCCGAAGAATTGAAGCCAACCACAATCGAAATTGAATTTCGTGCTAAACTTGCCTGTGTTCTATCTTTGATTAGTTCAGTTTACTCTCTAAACAGTTAACTATGACACTTCATCTCTTGAGGGTCCAAAAGAGTTAATTTCGACTCAAAAATGGCATACTTACTGTGACTGTAAAAATGGCGCAGATAAACTGATGCTCCTTTTAATTCCACGAGGCCCGCGAATTTATGAATGCGCGTCACCCCACGTGAGAATTTCATTGTTATGTAGTTACACTGGTTCCCTTCCTGCATCCACTCTTCATTGCGGCGGAAGCCAACCATTGCGCAGTTGAAACTCGATTCACTGGATACCCTGTTTCTCTAGAAAAAAAATAATAGAGGCTGCATTAGGCCAGATCTTTTATTTATTTATTTATTTTTAAATTTTTGAATTACTTATGAATCCACAGCTTTGAATAATGATATTTTACAAACAAAACATGATAGGGAAATACTTATTTAAGCACATGTAAAATACATCTGCATTATGAACAGCGCCCCCTGAGTGTAAGAGAAAAAAAATGCAAGCTGGTGACCATCCGGATGGCCTTTAGTGCAGCGCTGGCTTCATCTTAATTGGTTTTACATTTTGTAAAATCCCAGGGTGCAAAAGTATCATGATTTCTTTAGCAGGAACAGTAGAAATCAACGAATTTCACTGCTCGAAAAAGGCTACTGCAAATTTGAATATACCAGGCACAAATTGGGACAGTCAAACAAGTCCAATCCCTACACACACTCCAGCCGATTGTCACTTAACATATCCCCCTTGGTGTCTGAAAAGAATTCCTGAGATTCCATATGAATTTGATAACATAAGATCATTGACTCCATCAGACGTCTTGTTTCCCTTGATTCCATCCCAAAAGCTTGCTGGTGTTTAATGAACAGCACTGAGCAATTGTAAGCCAAATTATTGTCAAAACCCCAAAGATATTCTAGACCATTGGTTCCTATAATAATTCCCCAAGATGTCTGAAAAGAATTCCTGAGAGTATGATCAAACAGTGACCAATTGCAACACGGAGGGGGGTCTTTCAATTCCATTTCTTTTTCCTTTTTACGTATGCCTACCGGGGACCAGTCCAGGCTCACAGGCTCCGGTTTTACAAATGCTCAGGGAACGTAGTGACCGGTAGTGGGTAATTCACTCGGGTGGAATCCTTTCGGTTTTGTGTTAATGTGGAAATTTGATTTAAACAATTCCCACCGCGAAAACACAGTCACACGGCAACACTTCCACATGACAAACCGTGAAGGTTTGCAAACGACATGATAGTTAATTTTGATATTGTAATTTATGAAATAATGAATTACACAACTACGTCAAATCAACCGCGGACTATGTCGATCACTCATCCCCCATGGTAATCAGTGTATCTGTGCATGGTTGTAAATCCATGGGGGTGGGGGGACTGGTATGTATCCCCTGGGTTTTGAGGTGGGAATGGCTATTGGATCCCCCCTTCTTGTGAGTAAAACATTAAAGCGGATGTTGAAGATTTCCGTGGTCTTCTAAAGACTAAATTATATTCAATATACCTCAAAAACGGAAACAAATCAAAAGCCATAAATATGTCATTCTGATGTAGGATAGGGAAATTCTGCCTGAATTTAATACTGATCACAAACGCACCTCTGTGTAACGAATACATCGCCCCTGTGTAATTTCAAATCCCCCCCCCCCGGCTTTCCGAATTTCCATGGCCGGGAGAGTCATTCCTCCCAATCCAATCCCCGGTTTGGGCACAATGTTACGCCACCGGATCTTTGCCATTTGACAATTCAAGATAAACATCACAACTATTGTCTTGTAGATTCAAAAAGTCAACCAAATTTCAAAGGCTTTACGAAAACCTTAGTAGAAATGAAACCTCAGAACTGTTAAGTTTTTCCCAAGGTAAATATTAGGGTATAGTTTCCACTGACCTTTTTACACTGAAACCTAATTTCAGATTACATTATGACCGACACCATATGCAATACCTCCATTTTTTTATCATTATGACCTGTAACGGTTGTGAAATAAGCACAGGGAAGGAAACAGTTTGGTGGCGTTCTCCGATTAGCTACAGCAAACACTGGAATGAGGCTAACATCCTGTATTCAAAATATCTACTTTGTCAACAGACAATTGCCGGACTTTGAAAATGAATAGTAATGAAAAATAAATACTAACGCATCTTCGAAAAAGACGGGCGACACATTTTACGGCGTTGATGACGCTCTCCCCTGTTGAAAATATGACGTGCTCGTTCTCGAATCCCAGAAAGGAAAAGTCTGAATCAAGAATAGGGAAGCTGGACAAAAATGACCTGTTCAACTGTGAGGAGAATGATTTCTCCAAATTTGGGTTAAACATATTACCTGTTGCCATGAGTGATTCCCGAACTTTATTCTGCAATTCGTATCCTACTGTAATGGTAAGTATTTGTAGACCAGACCAATCTTAGGGTCAGGTTAAAACCTGTTTTGAAATATCTTGAAAATGTCAACGGCGCTGGTATTTTACAATTTTGTACAAATATTATATGAAACGTATGCCACATATTAGAGATTGAGAAAGGACGCTATAGCTGCGTAAGAATACTTATAAAACATCCATATTAACAAACTGAGACTACTATTCAGTCAACAATCGACTACCGATTTCAATACAATAGCGCTTTAATTAAGGAAATATTACAAAAAATGATTCAAATTTAACAGCCAATCACACACAAATAACTTTAATTCTTTTCATTAGATCATTCAAATTTTAGCCAATGCAAATCATGGAGCTTTTTTGTTTGAAATGCAACTAAGCTTACCAGAAATTTGGAGTACATTCGTCACAGCATTTCACTGCACATCAGCAAAAAGTTAAGACGTTAGATATCCCATTACGAATGATCTTGAAAAAATCAAATCCAATGTTTGCTGATTCCATTGTTATGCAGTTGCACTGGTTCCCTTCCTTCCCTACCTCCCTTCACTCTAACTTTGAAATCAGTGCAGCGGAACCCATCATTGCGCAGTTGAAACTCTATTCATTGGATGCTCTATTTGTCGAGTAAATTTTAATTTTAGGAGAATTTTTTTCGTGGTTCTTTCTCATTGCTTTTCAACTGTCTTCAATGTAATAATCCACTGCAATATGTGTGCATGAAACCGAGTCTGAATCTGTCGTTGAGACAGGGCAATTCCAACATCTCCTGTGAACGCCAACGTATAGGTATTTCTGTGACAGCATTTTATTCATGTTGACAGCACCTGACTACAATTAACGACTCCTTACAGATTTCCTGGAGTGAGTTCCATATACGAATGTCACTTTACACCCTGTTCACAAACCCTATGAGGGTGGTCTGAAAATTTCTCTGTTTTCTAAGAATATGTTTCGATATTTTCACTGCTAAATTGACTTTTGGACATATTATTGCTTTCTGAAGATTAATAAGGCCCTCCAGGGGAAAATAAGCAGCACTTGTACGTGACAATTTTACCAATTTTCTTTCTGTAAAAGTTCGTTTAATGTAGGCCTACAAATGACCTTTGCAAAAGTCCATTCGCGTATGCGCAGTTCTTAATTACAAACTGGCTTATTGTTTCAATTCATGATGGTAGTCCAGCGAGCTTTATTTTTCTTGCAGATATTTTCAAACTGATTAACTGATTAGCTTTCACATTTTGAGCTACTCCCCTCTGTATATACGTTGGTTTTACAATACGTTTCTAAAGCCGCCTTAAGCCCCAATTCACAGTCATTTCAATATCAGCTTGTCATAAGCTTCAACTTCAGTTCCTTTCAACTCGTCTCTCTTCCAACTCCATTTCAAATTTATTGTGTCGAGAAAACAATTTTTTTCTGGAAGTGACACTTCGTACAGTCGGACCATAACAAAGTATAGCAATGCAGTGTAATTGGCCATACCGCACCTTTTGGTTGGAATGGTAATCTTGAGTTGGGACAACAACCGTACTTGGGTGTGACCAGATTATTCATTCTTGGTCGATCTCGCAAAATGACCCACAAGTCTCTGAAGTTCGCTCTCTACGGTCCAGCAAAGTTCCCTCAGACCTAACGCTCCGGATCTGTGCGCTTGAATGCTCTGGAAAACCAACATTCTGCGCAAAAGGCCAAGCTCTTTCCTGAGGTCAGAGTGTTTGTATTCCCGTAACAGGTCGGCTACCAAAAACAAAACTAAAGGCGTATTAATATTTACACAGGCTTTACGTTCGAGATACTCTCTCTACGGATTTCAATTTAGTTGCCAAGTACTAATGTGATAGGGAAGAAAACGGATATCTAGAATTATAGGATCAACATGGTTTAAATGGGACGGGACAGGGAAGCCATTCTCAACGTGAATGCAACAAGCACCGGACGTGGTATGTAGACGTAGAGAGACACACAAGATGTTGCTTGTAATACCCAACTTTGATGTATTGACCCAACTAACTACCCGGGGTACTGTCATACATACATGTAGGCGTCCTCAGAGACTACAGCCTATAAGGAAGAAATTCCATTTCTTGAAGAAACAAAGTATTAAATGAAAGCAGTCGACATGCAAAGCTCTTCTATCAAATACAGACTACGTACATTTTATTCACACTGCAACAGCAATGTCCCTACATTTCAGACTTTATCACAAAAATTATAAAATACCCAAAAGGGTTTTCCTTTAGACTGTCCGACTTCGTTGCTGACAACCAGATCCTATGTCACGCGCAGACAAACAAACAGGAGTAATTAAACAACCTCAATTATGGCACCCTTTAAGAGCTCTCTTACAAACTTCCTGGAGAGCCCAGAGGAAGTTTTTGATGCGTGCCGTATAACGGGTCTGGTTCTTGATACGTCCCCAAGACTTCTTTATTATTGATAACGTACGGCTTACTTTGTATCACTACATAGCACAAGGGGCAACTATACAGCCACTATCAAAAACTAGTCTTGGGACTTAGCTTTTTTATTTGGTAGAGGTTTAGATGCGTGTTCCTTGTGCAGGAAAGATTCAAGGAGGTCAGCCAAAAAGTGACAACTTTACCTAAAGATATGCAAATAACCGTTACAATGTCAATTACCTACGTCATGAAAAATATTCACATTTAAAAAAAACGAAAAGGTCATGTAGCCTTTACATAATACTCAGGCATAGTCTTTGAAAAGGTTTATATTCTGTAAGTGGAATATTGTTGCTGTCTGTAATTAAAACTATGTAGGCCCTAAATAAAATCCACAAAAATTAAGCACTTTGCCAATAAAGATTTTTATAACCTACATTTCATCTTGCTTTTGCCTCTGCCACAGAGAAAAACATCATTTAAATCTCTAACAAAACCATCATTTTATATTTAAGTTCATTTTATATTTGAGTTCAAAAGAAAACAAAATGATTTTTATTTTGAAAGGAGTTGCAAAGGAAATGAATCAATATAACTCTCCTCCAAATGGTGACATTGGGCCTCTTTTAACGAGGTATTGATTCGTAATATACATTCAACCGCAAATAAGAATAAGGCGGTTCAACACAAAGGGACAGTTTAGTTATGAGGGGAATATTCCTCCAAATGTGAGTTCCACATCGACTTTTACAAATGTACTTCACCATTTAAATGATGAGACCTTCGCTATCCCACTACTCACACAAAGTAAGCTTTTGAGAACATTAAAATTTTGTGTAAATCTCAATGAGAACAATTTGACCTCACATATTATTTTGCAGTTTTTATACTCTCCTCAATTTGATAATCCCCTGCAAGATGTTTGCATTAAAATGAGTCTGATTCTTTTGATGAGACAAGCTAACAACTTCCCATATCTCCTGTGAGCGCTCACGGTAGGCATAACTCACCAATATTGGGATACATTTACTGCTGTTAAATGGATCTATGAAAATAATTCACATGTCGTGAGAAAATATAGTTAACAATGCAAAACTAACAAAGGAAATTTGTTTAAATGATAAGCACTTTATGTAGCTCCCATACTTTTGAATCCCATCTCAGTGAAATTTTGATGTAGTATGCTTTCCATTTCTGCCATGCAGTAAGCCTACGCAAACCTTTGTGGATCTAATTTTCTATTAAAAAAACTTGATGACATTGAATGCAATGTTGTACACACTGCAACATTTCCGACTAATGCTACTGCTGTTTCCTCCTGAAGAAAGCGGAAGGAAATCGACTTGTTTGTGTTACATTAAACAAAGTCATAAATCTTCACTGAGTAGTAGTCTCCAACTGCCAGTTGCCCATCTGCTGTGAATGTAATTCCCACGGGCCACTGCAGACCCTCTGCGATGCAGTGGAGAAAGCCACCTTGAGGGTCATAGTGGTGGATATGACCGGTGTCACTGCCATTATGCATTGCAACATAGACGCCTGTGCTATCTGCGCATACACCAGTACAGTATCTAACTACCTCACCATCGATGGTAGGTTTGATGGTGAACAGTGTATCACCATTCCCACCAACAACACCGACTAACTGTTGTTCATAGTCACTGATTACGACTCGATCATTGCTGTCAACAGCCACATAACGAGGTTTAATCTTGACTGGGATGGTGCTTCTGAGTTCCCCATCAGTGGGGCTGTGTTCGGTCAGCACCATTCTCTTGATATCACCAACCACAATGGTCCCATCCGTCTTGGCTGCTACACTCTGGAGGTCCACTGCGGTCTTACCGACCTCACTCGGTGGCACTGTGGGGAACTGGAAAGCCAGTGTGTTGTCCTTGTCAAAGACTTTTATGTGGGATGCGTTGATCTCAACAACCACCAACCGATTGCCGGTGCGTGTAGCTGCAATGCCACATGGGCCTGTTTGGAGTTGAAAGACAAACAAAAAAGCATTAACCAATCAATCACGTTCTTGAAGAGTTATAAAGCCAGAGGCCTAGGATCAACCCTTGTCCCTTATTCGACCAATAGATCCCGGGAACCTGGAGTTATTTATTATGAAGCAATCAATATGAAGATCACGGAAGAAGTGACCAAAAAACGTGTAGCTACGTCCATGCATAGCAAGTGAACAAGGATTCATGTAGAATGTATATTGAAGCCTCCCCCTCCCTGTCTAGCGAGTCCGTGGAATTTGGAATTTTTCCTTCCCTCACGACAATAAGCCCAGCCGGAGCCCCTTCTCAACCTTCGTTGTTGCCAGGCTTGAATTAAAATATTCGTAATATTAATACACTAGAACACTCGGTCGTGTGGCAACGAACTTTAGGAAAGGAAAGTAAATTTTCTGTCAAAATAAGGAGCAAGAGGGCGTTCTCCTTGTTACCGCCCACTACCTGTGCTGCATAGTATTTAAACATGGACGAATGAACGCTGGCAAATAGATACTTCACAAAAACAGAAATGCGCATTGAGCCTTTACGGGAAGAAACGTTGATCATGAACCATTGTGCAGATGCAACGTGTCCAACATTTGTTGCAGTGAATTCGAAGCGCATGTCTGTTTTGTCGTTATGTGACATATATTTCCCTGAATGTTTAAAAAAAATGTTGGATCCAGATTTGAGGTCCACTGGATTTTTTTAAGAATCCAGGCATTGTACAATTAAGCCGCCGTTTAGTCTTTTTGGAGGGAGGGAAATTCTCTGAATAAAATATGCTACAATATCTGCAAAAATTAACATGCCAATCATTTTTTTCACTTAGAGCCTCCTCCGTCTGGGTACCATGTGACTCTGCCAAAAGCCTTTAGATTTGTTATGTGGCTTGACACCAGTGGCGTATCCAGCGGCGGCAACTTGCCCCCAACCGACGGGTTGTTTAGCCTGTTTGTTTTAGATTACGTCATAGGTGAATAGGAAGAAAGTAATCGGTGTATTTACGAGTATTTATCAAACATGAACAAACCCTTAGAAAACAACACCACAAAATTGAAGCAAGGGAGTTGGGACTGTGAGTAGGCCTAAGGCTTTCGACATTTTGTCTCCCTACCATCATGTTGAATAAGCATTTTGCTTTTGAATTTGCCCCCCAACACACACATCAGGCAGGATACACCACTGTTTGAAATCGTAATTCCAAAATAAATCATGAATTTATTTACAATAAAAAAAGCAGCAGTGTATCGTTGTGGGCAATTTCTATCCAAACTTACGTCTTTCCATCGGGATTGTGCCTTTCTGATTACAATCGATGCTGCAGATCACAACTCGTTTGTTCCTGTAGTCAGCCACTGCAACCTCATCAGGCTGACGAGCAGCAATACCCCAAGCCCCATTAAACTCTCCTGGACCGCTTCCCTTGCGACCAAACACACATCGCTGCTCCCACTTTTCTTCCGTCACCACCTTGCCCAGACTGATGTCACCTACGCCCTCACTCGGTTTGAACTTCAGAAATCCAAGCCTCTTGTCAACTCTGGGAATAGTTTGACCTGCCAACAATTTCAAGTCTTTGTTGATTGTTGCGTAGAGTGAGAGGAACTCACTATCCGCTGCCGTCCTTGTCACCTCCCTTGCTGTCTCCAATGAATGCTGTATTCTCTCCGATGCCAAACTCATTGTTTTCTCATATTCTGCCAGTTTTTGAAGACGATCGCTTTTGATGTTTTTTAGGTTATCAATGATGCGATTTTCTTGTGCTGTGACCTCTGCTCTTATCTCAGTTGCCCTGTCCTGCACTTCTGTCATGACTGTCTTCACTTGAATATCCAAGTCATACTTCATTCTTGAAACTGTCTCCTTAGATTTCTGGAGTTGGTTCAAAACTTTTTCAAGGGGAGAATACAAATCAGCTAATATCTGTCTGTATGTCGATACGGCCTCTTTTATTTCAAGATAGGTATGTTCTGGTATGCGATGTTTGATGACGGTACAATCTCGACAAATTAACATTTCACACGTTGTGCAGAAGAATCGTGTAACTTCCCCCTCGTGGGTCGGACATTTTGGACAGTATTGTTCAGGCAGCTTTTTCACTTTCATCTTCCCTTGGCGGATTTCTTCTAATGGGGGTATTGTGTGGCTTGACGTGGCAGCAATCCGTAGCTGTGTACTTCGACAATGTGAGCAGATATTCTGTTCACAGTCCAGACAGCGATGCGTTGCCTCAATGCCATCATCACATGTCTCACAGAGCAGCCTCGTGTCACCCGAACACACCAACTTTTCCTGTACTTCAATCTCCTCAACAAGACCGATCAGATAAAAGTTGGTTTTCAGGCCTCTAACCCCCGCCTGTGGAAGTTGTGTCTCTTGTCGACACACGGGGCAAGGAATCTCTGTACAGCCCTGGTGCTTCGTGCTGCAGTATGTCAGCAGACATTGCTCACAGAAACTATGCAGACAGTCCAGTATCTTGGGTCGTTGGAATCTCTCACTACAAATGGGGCATTCGAGATGATGCCTGCTGATCGTCTCCAGAGCTGAACTCACTGCTGATCCTGTCGCCATTTTCTGGTTCATAGAAAACCATTAAAAGGTCTTGAATTGAATGAAAATCAACATTATTCACCATCGATAAATGAGAACGTGCAGATTAGGTCTCTCCTAATGTGTATGAAAACCATGGGAAAAATACGCTCAAACATACTTTACATAACTTTCCTTGTTTTACATCAATTACTCTCAGGGTAAATCCCTGTAGGTCAATTAACCAGAGCCCCGGCAGAGTTTCCTGTAGTAATATGCCTTCGGCAAGCAGGCTGCTGACTAAATCTCTGGTTAAATTTAAATTCATCATGGCCATGAAGTGGGGGGAGGGGTTGTCTGCGTCCTTGGCAAATAAAAGAAGCTGTGAGGGCAACACGCGTCATATGCAGCAAGGTATAAGACGGAGAGAACCCCCCCCCCCGCTTTGTGTTGGTCATTGTCTCGCAGGAATCTGGGGAATTCCTTTCAGACATCTTGGGGGATGCGTTAAGTGACAATAGTCTGGAATGTGTATAGGGATTGGACATGTTGGGGGGTACCCCTCGGTCTCGTTTCTTGTTGGGTATAGCACCCGTTCATCAAAATGATTGACCATTTTTGTGCATTTCCTTATACAGACATTAATCTTCACATGTATTTTTTAAAAAACGTTTTAACGTTTTCATACATAAATGACCTATTAATAATACACAGTTGTGTTGGGCAACGCCTAACGGCGCTGGGATAATTTGACAGCCCATCTCCATTTACCAGAAGATGTGCAGTGCTCATCAGACACCCACTTCCCCCAACCTCTACAGTGTAACGCTCATAATTATATAAACTTTAAACTCCAGTTTAGTCGAGTATGTCCATACGGTAATCATTAATTGATGAAGCACTGAATTGATTGGTGGATTGGCCCTGACATAACTTCTTCCACACAGCTGAAAATCGAATGAGGCTGAGGTGAGTTGAGGCGTCTCTCTCAACCCATCGGCCATCGCGTCAATAAGATACAAACGACTTTGCTTAAAACAGGGGTAATCCTCCCTCCTTCTTGAAGTAATTGCTGACACGCCCTCCTCTTCCCCTACTGTCATAACTATGCTATAGTCATATCCTGCCCTTTACATTTCGTGATGGAAAATGCCTAACATCACCACAATACAACATGTCCACCAGTCCACTGTCCCTCTTCTCCTTTGCCAAGCATCGACCACTGCACTTTGATTCGTCATATATAGGTTGTCTTAAATGCTGTAATTCTACTCACCGCGTTGAATGAACGTTCATAAAGCGTCCGTGTTTGTCAGCCTTAAAAATGTTGCCAAGATTGATCGCTCTTTGCAATGAGAATTATTTTAGCGATTTACTTCCTGGAACATGGCGTTCAGAGTAGGTCTACATGTATGTGCGTGGCTACACACGTCTGTGAATTGACTCAGGAGCGCCACTCACGACGTAAACAATAATGTCACAGGTTGGTGACCTTCAACTTCAGATGAGAGGTTGGCTTTGAAATGATTGGCTATGGCTAGCAGTATCAAACAGGCTAATATGAAATGGCTGCAGCCGTTAGGCAGTGGCTTGCATAAGCACATTTGTTATTTCACATCGCAGCCGTAAGACTAGGAAACCGGGTACGGACTTTGTTCAGTCACACGTCACTGCACCATTACCCCGGTACTGTATTTATTGTCATATGTTTCAGATAAATTTACAAAAATAAGGCAGTTTAAAAAGGGCGCCCATAGAGATTCAACACAAATCTAAACATTTTTCAAAATACCAAATGAGCCTTTCCGTCAGCGTGAGCGACGGCCTTGGGAGAATCACAACAACACCACAGACAGTAATTCAGATAAACAAAGACGGCCCACGGGAACAGTCGTTTGCAACTATTTTATTCTTGAAGACAAATCTTACTTGTATCAAGGAGAGGTCTTGTACAATTAATGAATCGATTAAATGAATGTGTAGGTGATGACGTCTGGAACAACAAACAACATAAGACTGATGGGGAAAACGTCCTTTGTGTTTTTACTTCAACGCTAATTCATATTGCAGGTCAGTAATCACTCTCAAAAAAGGTTTCCGCTCTCTGAAATTCACATTTTACTCGAAGGTTCATTCTACGTTTAAAAATGTATAATGTTTTGTTACTAAAGAGCAGTATTATTCTTTCATGAAATTTGTTTCTTTTTTTCCAAACGCCCTTACTCGTCTTGTACCTATCCCAGTCACCTTGCCCATCAGCCTGTGCAGTGTAATTGGCGGTTTTATACTCGTCAACATTCCTTCGTCAATCAGTACTTTATCTTACAGCGTTCAAAACTGGAGTTACTGCTACAACCTCAGCAAATCAACCCATGTGTGAAGAAAGAAGCGCCATCTTAGCTCAACATTGTAAGATACGAACATGTCCTGTGATTTTAATTGAGCTAACTACGGAGTTGTTCGTAAAGTCATTTACATTTGCCAAGTGTTTGATTTTATCATCAAGACTACATCTATTCTATAGGTCTAGCTATACATTGTAAAATATACTAATCAATTTATTGCAAGAGTGGTGCAACAACAGTTGCTTCACTTAACATCCAGAAGTCAGCTTTACTTTTAATTAAACTGAATCAGTTGATTTGTGAAGACGTTTGGTGAGATTGTTCCGTTACTACCGTACGAGAGTTTTGACAGGTTCAACTCGATATGTTTTTGGAAAATGGCGCCGACAGGGTGTGGTGTAAAGTAAAGATACACGATCAATGTATGGGGAACAGTACAAAATAGACCGACGCTGGTTTTTACGATACGTTTGTAGGCCTGAAGCTTCAGTGACACAAACTTCAACTTCCGGCTTTGTCAATTCAGTCTCCCTTTAACTCCAATTCAACTATTTGTACACGTAGAGAAACAATTTGTTTCTAGCGACTGACAGTTCGTACAGTCTGATCGTAACAACGTATATTAATGCAGTGTGATCGGCCACACTGCACCTATTGGTTGGAATGGTAATCTTGAGTTGGGACAACAACCGTACTTGGGTGTGACCAAATTTTTCATTCTTTGTCGATCTCGCAAATGACCCACAAGTCTCTGAATTTCGCTCTGTACGGTCCAGCAAAGTTCCCTCAGACCTAACGCTCCGTATCTGTGCGCTTAAATGCTCTGGAAAAACAGCATTCTGCGCAAAAGGCAAAGCTCTTTCCTGAGGTCAGTTTGTTTGTATTCCCGTAACAGATCGGCTACCAAAAACAAAACTAAAGGCGTATTAATATTTACACAGGCCTTACGTTCGAGATACTCTCTCTACGGATTTCAATTTAGTTGCCAAGTACTAATGTGATAGGGAAGAAAACGGATATCTAGAATTATAGGATCAACATGGTTGAAATGGGACGGGACAGGGAAGCCATTCTCAACGTGAATGCAACAAGCACCGGACGTGGTATGTAGACGTAGAGAGACACACAAGATGTTGCTTGTAATACTCAACTTTGATGTATTGACCCAACTAACTACCCGGGGTACTGTCATACATACATGTAGGCAGCCTCAGAAACTACAGCCTAGAAGGAAGAAATTCCACTTCTTGAAGGAACAAAGTATTAAATGAAAGCAGTCTATGTGCAAAGCTCTTCTATCAAACACAGACTACGTACATTTTATTCATACTGCAACAGCAATGTCCCTACATTTCAGACTTTATCACAAAAATTATAAAATACCCAAAAGGGTTTTCCTTTAGACTGTATGATTTCGTTGCTGACAACCAGATCATATGTCACGCGCAGAAAAACAACCAGGAGCAATTAAACAACCTCAATTATGGCACCCTTTAACAGCTCTCTTACAAACTTCCTGGACAGCTGTCGTATTACAGGTCTGGTTCTTGATACGTCCTCAAGACTTCTTGATTACTGATAACGTATGGCTTACTTCATATCACTACATAGTACAACGGGCAACTATACAACCATACTCATTCAGTAAATCTGTCCCCTGTCAAAACGAGTCTTGGGACTTAACTTTCCATTTGGTAGAGGTTTAGATGCGTGTTCAACCCTTCCTTGGGCAGGAAAGATTGAAGGAGGTCAGCCGAAAAGTAACAACTTTACCCATGGGTATGCAAATAACCGTTACAATGTCAATTACCTGCGTCATGATAAATATTCACATTTAAAACAATGGAAAGGTCATGTTGCCTTTAAATAATACTCGGGCATAGTCTTTGAAAAGGTTTATATTCTGTAAATGGAATATTGTTGCTGTCACTAATTAAAACTATGTAAATAAAATCCACGAAAATTAAGCAATTTGCCAATAAAACTCTTTATAACCTACATATCATCTTGCTTTTGCCTCTGCCACAGAGAAAAACATCATTTAAATCTCTAACAAAACCTTCATTTGAGTTCAAAAGAAAACAAAAAAATATTCTGAAAGGAGTTGCAAAGGGGAATGAATTAATATAACTCTCCTCCAAATGGTGACATTGGGCCTGTTTTAACGAGGTATTAATTCGTAATATACATTCAACCACAAATAAGAATAAGGCTGTTCAACACAAAGGGACAGTTTAGTTATGAGGGGAATATTCCTCCTAACGTGAGTTCCACATCGACTTTTACAAATGTCCTTCACCATTTAAATGATGAGACCTTCGCTATCCCACTACTCACACAAAGTAAGCTTTTGAGAACATTAAAATTTCATGTAAATCTCAATGAGAACAATTTGACCTCACATATTATTTTTCAGTTTTTATACTCTCCTCAATTTGATAATCCCCTGCAAGATGTTTGCATTAAAATGAGTCTGATTCTTTTGATGAGACAAGCTAACAACTTCTCCTATCTCCTGTGAGCGCTCACGGTAGGCATAACTCACCAATATTGGAATACATTTACTACTGTTAAATGGATCTATGAAAATAATTCATATATCTTGAGGGAATATAGTTAACAATGCAAAACTAACAAAGGAAATTCGTTTAAATGATAAGCACTTTATGAAGCTCCCATACTTTTGAATCCCTTCTCAGTGAAATTTTGATGTAGTTTGCTTTCCATTTCTGCTATGCAGTAAGCCTACGCAAACCTTTGTGGATCTAATTTTCTTTTAAAATAAGTGATGAAATTAAATGTAATGTTGTTCACACCGCAACATTTCCGACTAATGCTGTTTCCTCCCGAAGAAAGCGGAAGGAAATCGACTCGTTTGTGTTACATTAAACAAAGTCATAAATCTTCACTGAGTAGTAGTCTGCAACTGCCAGTTGCCAATCTGTGGTGAATGTGATTCCCTGGGGACAGTGCAGACCCTCTGCGATGCAGTGGAGAAAGCCACCTTGAGGGTCATAGTGGTGAATATGACCGGTGCTATCACCATTACTCATTGCAACATAGATGCCTGTGCTATCTGCGAATACACCAGTACAGCGTCCAACTACCTCACCATCGATGGTAGGTCTGATGGTGAACAGTGTATCACCATTCCCATCAACAACACCAACTAACTGTTTGAAGTCACTGATTACAACTCGATCATTGCTGTCAACAGCCAAAAAAAAAGGTGTAATCTCGACTGGTATGGTGCTCCTCAGTTCCCCGTCAGTGGGGCTGTGTTCGGTCAGCACCATTCTCTTGATGTCACCAACCACAATGGTCCCATCCGTCTTGACTGCTACACTCCGGAGGTTTACTGCGGTCTTACTGATCTCACTCGGTGGCACTGTGGGGAACTGGAAAGCCAGCGTGTTGTCCTTGTCAAAGACTTTCACGGGGGATGGGCTCTGCTCAACAACCACCAACCGATTGTCAGTGCGTGTAGGTGCAATGCCACGTGGCCCTGTTTGGAGTTGAAAGACAAAAAAGAAAAGCATGAACCAACTAACTACGTTCATGAAGAGTTATAAAGCCAGAGACCTAGGATCAACCCTTGTCCCTTCCTCGACCAATAGATCCCGGGAACCTGGAATTATTTATTATGAATCAATCAACATAAAGTTCCTGGAAGAAGTTCAAAGAAGCGGCTTAACGAGTAGCTACGTCCATGCACAGCAAGTGAACAAGGATTCATGTAGAATGTATATTGAAGCCTCCCCCTCCCTGTCTAGCGGCTCCGTGGAATTTGGAATTTTTCCTTCCCTCACGACAATAAGCCCAGCCGCAGCCCCTTCTCAACCTACGTTGTTGCCAGGCTTGCTTTAAATATTCGTAATATTTACACACTAGAACACTCGGTCGTGTGGTAACGAACTTTAGGAAACGAAAGTAAATTTTCCATCAAAATAAGGAGCAAGAGGGCGCTCTCCTCGATACCGCCCACTACCTGTGCTGCGTAGTATTTAAACATGGACGAATGAACGCTGGCAAATAGATACTTCACAAAAACAGAAATGCGCATTGAGCATTTAAGGGAGGAAATGTTGACCATGAACCATTGTGTAGATGCAACGTGTCCAACATTTGTTGCAGTGAATTCGAAGCGCATATCTGTTTTGTTTTTATGTGAAATATATTTGCCTGAATGTTTAAAACAAATGTTTGATCCGGAATTGAGGTTCACTGGATTTGCTTTTAAGAATCCAGGTATTGTACAATTAAGCTGCCGTCTAGTCTTTTTGGGGAGAAGAAAATTCTCTAAATAAACTTTACCGCAATATCTGGAAAAATGAATATGTCAATCATTTTTTTCTCTTAGAGCCTCCTCCGTCTAGGTACCATGTGACTCTGCCAAAAGCCTTTAGATTTCTTATGTGGCTTGACACCAGTGGCGTATCCAGCGGCAGCAACTTGCCCCCAACCAACGGGTCGTTTAGCCTGTTTGTTTTAGATTACGTCATAGGTGAGTAGGAAGAAAGTAATCGGTGTATTTACAAGTATTTATCAAACATGAACAAACCCTTAGAAAATAACACCACAAAATTGAAGCAAGGGTGTTGGGACTGTGAGTAGGCCTAAGGCTTTCGACATTTTAAAGAGGAAAGGCAGGCTGTGACAATTTTCAGTGTTGTAAGACCTCAGGAGCCAGTATATACTGTGAGTGTTCTTTTTAATTATTTTCTAATATTTAGCCATTATGTTTTGTCTAGTATATGTAAGTGCTATTATTTTATATATCTGTGACAATGGGGAGTTCAAAAGCCAAGTTTAGTGACCATTTTAATAATGAAGTTTCTCCTTTCGGGTAGGCCTATGGAAAATTAGTAATATGGTCAAATGGTGCACAAATGGTTGCCGTAAGATGTACATGTGTATTAGCAAACATGGGTATGATTATTCAATATTTCAGGGCTCCTTATTACAGAGTCGGAGCTCCCGCTAGTGGACCTCATTGAGTACCGAGAGAAGATCAAGCCAGGTCCTGCATTGGCTGGATAGGAACAGCAAGTCTGCCGCAAGGGGACACGGCTACCTACCTGCCTCTTGGTCTGCTTAGTCCAGCCCCGACTCACCTGCATCATTCTCGCCGAGGATCGGCTGAGAGTCATGTAACAGCGGCGCATCGGACAAGTGACCAACGCTCCCTTTGAACTGTCCGAATTTGGGCTAGTGGTAATTATTAACCAGCCCACCAGCCTTCTAGTTTCTATGAAACCCACTTTTTAAAAACTGTTGATCTTCTGTATTTTGCTCCCCCTTCATTCAATTCTTTTTGTGGTTTGTATATTTGTAAATAAATTAGTTTCCATTGAATTTGGAAGTTAAATTATCTGCTTGAGTGTACTGCATAATTTACCGTGCACACTTTGCGTGTCAGAGGGTAGGGGGACCCAGGCTTGTGACATACACACAGTAGGCAGGATACACTATTGTTTGACATCATAATTCCAAAATAAATCATGAATTTATTTACGATAAACAAAGCACCAGTGTATCGCTGTGAGCAGTTTCTATCCAAACTTACATACTTCCATCGGGATTGTGCTTTTCTGGTTACCATCAATGCTACAGATCACAACTCGTCTGTTCAAGTAGTCAGCCACTGCAACCTCATCAGGCTGACGAGCAGCAATTCCCGAAGGTCCATTAAACTCTCCTGGACCGCTTCCCTTGCGACCAAACTCACATCGCTGCTCCCACTTTCCTTCCGTCATCACCTTGCCCAGACTGATGTCACCTACCCCCTCACTCGGTTTGAACTTCAGAAATCCAAGCCTCTTGTCAACTCTGGGAATAGTTTGACCTGCCAACAATTTCAAGTCTTTGTTGATTGTTGCGTAGAGTGAGAGGAACTCACTATCCGCTGCCGTCCTTGTCACCTCTCTTGCTGTCTCCAATGAATGCTGTATTCTCTCCGATGCCAAACTCATTGTTTTCTCATATTCTGCCAGTTTTTGCAGAAGATTGCTTTGGATATTTGTGATTTCATGGATGATGCGATTTTCTTGAGTAGTGACCTCTTCTCTTATCTCAGCTGCCTTGGTATGCACTACTGAAATTACGTTCTCTACTCTGATATCTAGGTCGTGTTTCATTTTTGAAACTATCTCCAGAGATTCTTGGAGTTCATTCAGGATCTTCTCGAGGGGGGAAAACAAGTCAGCTAATGACTCTTTGTATGTTGAAGTGGCCTGTTTTCTATCAATGTATGCATGTTGCGGTTTGCAGTGGTCTATCACAGTACAATCTCGGCAGATTAATGTCTCACAAGTTGTGCAGAAGAATCGCGTCACTTCACCCTCATGGGTTGTGCATGTCGGATGAGTTATAGCAGATTTGGTTTTCACTGTTGTCTTCCTTTCACGAATGTCTTCCAGAGTAGATACTGTGTGACATTGTGAGATAGCAAATCGTAGGTGCATTTTCCAACAAACTGAACAGATGTTCTGTTCGCAATCCAGACAGCGATGCGTTGCCTCATTTTCTTGAACGCAAATCTCACACCGCAGTTTTGTTTCACCCGAACGCGCCAACTTTTCCTGAAGTTCAATCTCCTCAACAAGACCGATCAGAT
>NC_141786.1:19410035-19460339 GCF_054643075.1 Acanthaster planci | reverse complement strand
TTTCAGGTAACACCATGATTGCCAGATTTAGATAATTCTCAGACCTTTTAGGCTCAATTATATGGAGCAATCTATGCGCGGGAAAAGGACTGGTATAGCGCAGACGAAGCAAGAATTCCGCAAAAAAGGAGGCATTTGGAAAAGAAGTCGCATTTCCTTTGGCAGCTATTTCCCTTACTTCTGCAAATATGGATATGAAAATTATATGAATGGATAGAGGAACATATGGCCTTTCAGATGACACCAAGATCGCCAGATTTAGATAATTCTAAGACCTTTTATGGTTGATTATATGAAGCATTCTCTGCGTGGGATAAGGACCGGTATCGCGCAGACGACGCCAGAATTCCGCAAAAAAGGAGGCAGTTGGAAAAGAAGTCGCACTTTCTTTGGCAGCTATTTCCCTAACTACTGCAAATATGGATATGAAATTTATATGAATGGATAGAGGAACATATAGCCTTTCAGATGACATCACGATTGCCAGATTTAGATAATTGTCAGACCTTTTATGCTCGATTATATGAAGCATTCTCTGCGTGGGATAAGGACCGGTATATAGCAGACGAAGCCAGAATTCCGGAAAAATATCAGGCAATTGGACACGAACTTGCATTTCCTTTGGAAGATATTTCCCTAACTACTGCAAATATGGATATGAAATTTATATGAATGGATAGACAAACATGTGGCCTTTCAGGTAACACCATGATTGCCAGATTTAGATAATTCTCAGACCTTTTAGGCTCAATTATATGGAGCAATCTATGCGCGGGAAAAGGACTGGTATAGCGCAGACGAAGCAAGAATTCCGCAAAAAAGGAGGCAGTTGGAAAAGAAGTCGCATTTTTTTTGGCAGCTATTTCCCTTACTACTGCAAACATGGATATGAAAATTATATGAATGGATAAAAGAACATGTTGCCTTTCAGATGATACCAAGATTGCCAGATTTAGATAATTCTGAGACCTTTTATGCTCGATTATATGAAGCAGTCTCTGCGTGGGATAAGGACCAGTATATAGCAGACGAAGCCAGAATTCCGGAAAAATATCAGGCAATTGGACACGAACTTGCATTTCCTTTGGAAGATATTTCCCTAACTACTGCAAATATGGATATGAAATTTATATGAATGGATAGACAAACATGTGGCCTTTCAGGTAACACCATGATTGCCAGATTTAGATAATTCTCAGACCTTTTAGGCTCAATTATATGGAGCAATCTATGCGCGGGAAAAGGACTGGTATAGCGCAGACGAAGCAAGAATTCCGCAAAAAAGGAGGCAGTTGGAAAAGAAGTCGCATTTCCTTTGGCAGCTATTTCCCTTACTACTGCAAATATGGATATGAAAATTATATGAATGGATAGAAGAACATGTTGCCTTTCAGATGATACCAAGATTGCCAGATTTAGATAATTCTCAGACCTTTTATGCTCGATTATATGGAGCAATCTATGCGCGGGAAAAGGACTGGTATAGCGCAGACGAAGCAAGAATTCCGCAAAAAAGGAAGCAGTTGGAAAAGAAGTCCCATTTCCTTTGGCAGCTATTTCCCTTACTACTGCAAATATGGATATGAAAATTATATGAATGGATAGAAGAACATGTTGCCTTTCAGATGATACCAAGATTGCCAGATTTAGATAATTTTGAGACCTTTTATGCTCGATTATATGAAGCAGTCTCTGCGTGGGATAAGGACCGGTATCGCGCAGACGACGCCAGAATTCCGCAAAAAAGGAGGCAGTTGGAAAAGAAGTCGCACTTTCTTTGGCAGCTATTTCCCTAACTACTGCAAATATGGATATGAAATTTATATGAATGGATAGAGGAACATATAGCCTTTCAGATGACATCACGATTGCCAGATTTAGATAATTGTCAGACCTGTTATACTCGATTATATGAAGCATTCTCTGCGTGGGATAAGGACCGGTATAGCGCAGACGAAGCAAGAATTCTGCAAAAAAGGAGGCAGTTGGAAAAGAACTCACATTTTCTTTTAGCAGCTATATCCCTAACTACTGCAAATATGGATATGAAATCTATATGAATGGATAGAGGAACATATGGCCTTTCAGATGACGCCAAGATCGCCAGATTTAGATAATTCTAAGACCTTTTATGGTTGATTATATGAAGCATTCTCTGCGTGGGATAAGGACCGGTATCGCGCAGACGACGCCAGAATTCCGCAAAAAAGGAGGCAGTTGGAAAAGAAGTCGCACTTTCTTTGGCAGCTATTTCCCTAACTACTGCAAATATGGATATGAAATTTATATGAATGGATAGAGGAACATATAGCCTTTCAGATGACATCACGATTGCCAGATTTAGATAATTGTCAGACCTTTTATGCTCGATTATATGAAGCATTCTCTGCGTGGGATAAGGACCGGTATAGCGCAGACGAAGCAAGAATTCTGCAAAAAAATTTTAGGCAATAGGACCCGATTTTGCATTTCCTTTGGAAGATATTTCCCTAACTACTGCAAATATGGATATGAAATTTATATGAATGGATAGACAAACATGTGGCCTTTCAGGTAACACCATGATTGCCAGATTTAGATAATTCTCAGACCTTTTAGGCTCAATTATATGGAGCAATCTATGCGCGGGAAAAGGACTGGTATAGCGCAGACGAAGCAAGAATTCCGCAAAAAAGGAGGCAGTTGGAAAAGAAGTCGCATTTTTTTTGGCAGCTATTTCCCTTACTACTGCAAACATGGATATGAAAATTATATGAATGGATAAAAGAACATGTTGCCTTTCAGATGATACCAAGATTGCCAGATTTAGATAATTCTGAGACCTTTTATGCTCGATTATATGAAGCAGTCTCTGCGTGGGATAAGGACCAGTATATAGCAGACGAAGCCAGAATTCCGGAAAAATATCAGGCAATTGGACACGAACTTGCATTTCCTTTGGAAGATATTTCCCTAACTACTGCAAATATGGATATGAAATTTATATGAATGGATAGACAAACATGTGGCCTTTCAGGTAACACCATGATTGCCAGATTTAGATAATTCTCAGACCTTTTAGGCTCAATTATATGGAGCAATCTATGCGCGGGAAAAGGACTGGTATAGCGCAGACGAAGCAAGAATTCCGCAAAAAAGGAGGCAGTTGGAAAAGAAGTCGCATTTCCTTTGGCAGCTATTTCCCTTACTACTGCAAATATGGATATGAAAATTATATGAATGGATAGAAGAACATGTTGCCTTTCAGGTAACACCATGATTGCCAGATTTAGATAATTCTCAGACCTTTTATGCTCGATTATATGGAGCAATCTATGCGCGGGAAAAGGACTGGTATAGCGCAGACGAAGCAAGAATTCCGCAAAAAAGGAAGCAGTTGGAAAAGAAGTCCCATTTCCTTTGGCAGCTATTTCCCTTATTACTGCAAATATGGATATGAAAATTATATGAATGGATAGAAAAACATGTTGCCTTTCAGATGATACCAAGATTGCCAGATTTAGATAATTTTGAGACCTTTTATGCTCGATTATATGAAGCAGTCTCTGCGTGGGATAAGGACCGGTATCGCGCAGACGACGCCAGAATTCCGCAAAAAAGGAGGCAGTTGGAAAAGAAGTCGCACTTTCTTTGGCAGCTATTTCCCTAACTACTGCAAATATGGATATGAAATTTATATGAATGGATAGAGGAACATATAGCCTTTCAGATGACATCACGATTGCCAGATTTAGATAATTGTCAGACCTGTTATACTCGATTATATGAAGCATTCTCTGCGTGGGATAAGGACCGGTATAGCGCAGACGAAGCAAGAATTCTGCAAAAAAGGAGGCAGTTGGAAAAGAACTCACATTTTCTTTTAGCAGCTATATCCCTAACTACTGCAAATATGGATATGAAATCTATATGAATGGATAGAGGAACATATGGCCTTTCAGATGACGCCAAGATCGCCAGATTTAGATAATTCTAAGACCTTTTATGGTTGATTATATGAAGCATTCTCTGCGTGGGATAAGGACCGGTATCGCGCAGACGACGCCAGAATTCCGCAAAAAAGGAGGCAGTTGGAAAAGAAGTCGCACTTTCTTTGGCAGCTATTTCCCTAACTACTGCAAATATGGATATGAAATTTATATGAATGGATAGAGGAACATATAGCCTTTCAGATGACATCACGATTGCCAGATTTAGATAATTGTCAGACCTTTTATGCTCGATTATATGAAGCATTCTCTGCGTTGGATAAGGACCGGTATATAGCAGACGAAGCCAGAATTCCGGAAAAATATCAGGCAATTGGACACGAACTTGCATTTCCTTTGGAAGATATTTCCCTAACTACTGCAAATATGGATATGAAATTTATATGAATGGATAGACAAACATGTGGCCTTTCAGGTAACACCATGATTGCCAGATTTAGATAATTCTCAGACCTTTTAGGCTCAATTATATGGAGCAATCTATGCGCGGGAAAAGGACTGGTATAGCGCAGACGAAGCAAGAATTCCGCAAAAAAGGAGGCATTTGGAAAAGAAGTCGCATTTCCTTTGGCAGCTATTTCCCTTACTACTGCAAATATGGATATGAAAATTATATGAATGGATAGAGGAACATATGGCCTTTCAGATGACACCAAGATCGCCAGATTTAGATAATTCTAAGACCTTTTATGGTTGATTATATGAAGCATTCTCTGCGTGGGATAAGGACCGGTATCGCGCAGACGACGCCAGAATTCCGCAAAAAAGGAGGCAGTTGGAAAAGAAGTCGCACTTTCTTTGGCAGCTATTTCCCTAACTACTGCAAATATGGATATGAAATTTATATGAATGGATAGAGGAACATATAGCCTTTCAGATGACATCACGATTGCCAGATTTAGATAATTGTCAGACCTTTTATGCTCGATTATATGAAGCATTCTCTGCGTGGGATAAGGACCAGTATATAGCAGACGAAGCCAGAATTCCGGAAAAATATCAGGCAATTGGACACGAACTTGCATTTCCTTTGGCAGCTATTTCCCTTACTACTGCAAATATGGATATGAAATTTATATGATTGGATAGACAAACATGTGGTCTTTCAGGTAACACCATGATTGCCAGATTTAGATAATTCTCAGACCTTATAGCCTCAATTATATGGAGCAATCTATGCGCGGGAGAAGGACTGGTATAGCGCAGACGAAGCAAGAATTCCGCAAAAAAGGAGGCAGTTGGAAAAGAAGTCGCATTTCTTTTGGCAGCTATTTCCCTTACTACTGCAAATATGGATATGAAAATTATATGAATGGATAAAAGAACATGTTGCCTTTCAGATGATACCAAGATTGCCAGATTTAGATAATTCTGAGACCTTTTATGCTCGAATATATGAAGCATTCTCTGCGTGGGATAAGAACCGGTATAGCGCAGACGAAGCCAGAATTCAACAAAAAAAGGAGGCAGTTGGAAAAGAAATAGAACTTAGTTTGGCAGCTGTTTCCCTAACTACTGCAAATATGGATACGAAACGTATACAAAGAGATAGGGGAACATGTGGCCTTTCAGATGACAGCAAGATTGGAAGATTTAGGTAATTCTCAGACCTTTTAGGCTCAATTATATGGAGCAATCTATGCGCGGGAAAAGGACTGGTATAGCGCAGACGAAGCAAGAATTCCGCAAAAAAGAAGGCAGTTGGAAAAGAAGTCGCATTTCCTTTGGCAGCTATTTCCCTTTCTACTGCAAATATGGATATGAAAATTATATGAATGAATAGAAGAACATGTTGCCTTTCAGATGATACCAAGATTGCCAGATTTAGATAATTCTGAGACCGTTTATGCTCGATTATATGAAGCAGTCTCTGCGTGGGATAAGGACCAGTATACAGCAGACGAAGCCAGAATTCCGGAAAAATATCAGGCAATTGGACACGAACTTGCATTTCCTTTGGAAGATATTTCCCTAACTACTGCAAATATGGATATGAAATTTATATGAATGGATAGACAAACATGTGGCCTTTCAGGTAACACCATGATTGCCAGATTTAGATAATTCTCAGACCTTTTAGGCTCAATTATATGGAGCAATCTATGCGCGGGAAAAGGACTGGTATAGCGCAGACGAAGCAAGAATTCCGCAAAAAAGGAGGCATTTGGAAAAGAAGTCGCATTTCCTTTGGCAGCTATTTCCCTTACTACTGCAAATATGGATATGAAAATTATATGAATGGATAGAGGAACGTATGGCCTTTCAGATGACACCAAGATCGCCAGATTTAGATAATTCTAAGACCTTTTATGGTTGATTATATGAAGCATTCTCTGCGTGGGATAAGGACCGGTATCGCGCAGACGACGCCAGAATTCCGCAAAAAAGGAGGCAGTTGGAAAAGAAGTCGCACTTTCTTTGGCAGCTATTTCCCTAACTACTGCAAATATGGATATGAAATTTATATGAATGGATAGAGGAACATATAGCCTTTCAGATGACATCACGATTGCCAGATTTAGATAATTGTCAGACCTTTTATGCTCGATTATATGAACCATTCTCTGCGTGGGATAAGGACCCAGTATATAGCAGACGAAGCCAGAATTCCGGAAAAAATATCAGGCAATTGGACACGAACTTGCATTTCCTTTGGCAGCTATTTCCCTTACTACTGCAAATATGGATATGAAATTTATA
Source organism: Acanthaster planci (assembly GCF_054643075.1). Lineage (NCBI taxonomy): Eukaryota > Metazoa > Echinodermata > Asteroidea > Valvatida > Acanthasteridae > Acanthaster > Acanthaster planci. The sequence continues at coordinate 19,453,650 of NC_141786.1, read as the reverse complement.
TGATTGGATAGACAAACATGTGGTCTTTCAGGTAACACCATGATTGCCAGATTTAGATAATTCTCAGACCTTATAGCCTCAATTATATGGAGCAATCTATGCGCGGGAGAAGGACTGGTATAGCGCAGACGAAGCAAGAATTCCGCAAAAAAGGAGGCAGTTGGAAAAGAAGTCGCATTTCTTTTGGCAGCTATTTCCCTTACTACTGCAAATATGGATATGAAAATTATATGAATGGATAAAAGAACATGTTGCCTTTCAGATGATACCAAGATTGCCAGATTTAGATAATTCTGAGACCTTTTATGCTCGAATATATGAAGCATTCTCTGCGTGGGATAAGGACCGGTATAGCGCAGACGAAGCCAGAATTCAACAAAAAAAGGAGGCAGTTGGAAAAGAAATAGAACTTAGTTTGGCAGCTATTTCCCTAACTACTGCAAATATGGATACGAAACGTATACAAAGAGATAGGGGAACATGTGGCCTTTCAGATGACAGCAAGATTGGAAGATTTAGGTAATTCTCAGACCTTTTAGGCTCAATTATATGGAGCAATCTATGCGCGGGAAAAGGACTGGTATAGCGCAGACGAAGCAAGAATTCCGCAAAAAAGAAGGCAGTTGGAAAAGAAGTCGCATTTCCTTCGGCAGCTATTTCCCTTTCTACTGCAAATATGGATATGAAAATTATATGAATGGATAGAAGAACATGTTGCCTTTCAGATGATACCAAGATTGCCAGATTTAGATAATTCTGAGACCGTTTATGCTCGATTATATGAAGCAGTCTCTGCGTGGGATAAGGACCAGTATATGGCAGACGAAGCCAGAATTCCGCAAAAATATCAGGCAATTGGACACGAACTTGCATTTCCTTTGGAAGATATTTCCCTAACTACTGCAAATATGGATATGAAATTTATATGAATGGATAGACAAACATGTGGCCTTTCAGGTAACACCATGATTGCCAGATTTAGATAATTCTCAGACCTTTTAGGCTCAATTATATGGAGCAATCTATGCGCGGGAAAAGGACTGGTATAGCGCAGACGAAGCAAGAATTCCGCAAAAAAGGAGGCAGTTGGAAAAGAAGTCGCATTTCCTTTGGCAGTTATTTCCCTTACTACTGCAAATATGGATATGAAAATTATATGAATGGATAGAGGAACATATGGCCTTTCAGATGACACCAAGATCGCCAGATTTAGATAATTCTAAGACCTTTTATGGTTGATTATATGAAGCATTCTCTGCGTGGGATAAGGACCGGTATCGCGCAGACGACGCCAGAATTCCGCAAAAAAGGAGGCAGTTGGAAAAGAAGTCGCACTTTCTTTGGCAGCTATTTCCCTAACTACTGCAAATATGGATATGAAATTTATATGAATGGATAGAGGAACATATAGCCTTTCAGATGACATCACGATTGCCAGATTTAGATAATTGTCAGACCTTTTATGCTCGATTATATGAAGCATTCTCTGCGTGGGATAAGGACCAGTATATAGCAGACGAAGCCAGAATTCCGGAAAAATATCAGGCAATTGGACACGAACTTGCATTTCCTTTGGCAGCTATTTCCCTTACTACTGCAAATATGGATATGAAATTTATATGATTGGATAGACAAACATGTGGTCTTTCAGGTAACACCATGATTGCCAGATTTAGATAATTCTCAGACCTTATAGCCTCAATTATATGGAGCAATCTATGCGCGGGAGAAGGACTGGTATAGCGCAGACGAAGCAAGAATTCCGCAAAAAAGGAGGCAGTTGGAAAAGAAGTCGCATTTCTTTTGGCAGCTATTTCCCTTACTACTGCAAATATGGATATGAAAATTATATGAATGGATAAAAGAACATGTTGCCTTTCAGATGATACCAAGATTGCCAGATTTAGATAATTCTGAGACCTTTTATGCTCGAATATATGAAGCATTCTCTGCGTGGGATAAGGACCGGTATAGCGCAGACGAAGCCAGAATTCAACAAAAAAAGGAGGCAGTTGGAAAAGAAATAGAACTTAGTTTGGCAGCTGTTTCCCTAACTACTGCAAATATGGATACGAAACGTATACAAAGAGATAGGGGAACATGTGGCCTTTCAGATGACAGCAAGATTGGAAGATTTAGGTAATTCTCAGACCTTTTAGGCTCAATTATATGGAGGAATCTATGCGCGGGAAAAGGACTGGTATAGCGCAGACGAAGCAAGAATTCCGCAAAAAAGAAGGCAGTTGGAAAAGAAGTCGCATTTCCTTCGGCAGCTATTTCCCTTTCTACTGCAAATATGGATATGAAAATTATATGAATGGATAGAAGAACATGTTGCCTTTCAGATGATACCAAGATTGCCAGATTTAGATAATTCTGAGACCGTTTATGCTCGATTATATGAAGCAGTCTCTGCGTGGGATAAGGACCAGTATATGGCAGACGAAGCCAGAATTCCGCAAAAATATCAGGCAATTGGACACGAACTTGCATTTCCTTTGGAAGATATTTCCCTAACTACTGCAAATATGGATATGAAATTTATATGAATGGATAGACAAACATGTGGCCTTTCAGGTAACACCATGATTGCCAGATTTAGATAATTCTCAGACCTTTTAGGCTCAATTATATGGAGCAATCTATGCGCGGGAAAAGGACTGGTATAGCGCAGACGAAGCAAGAATTCTGCAAAAAAGGAGGCAGTTGGAAAAGAAGTCGCATTTCCTTTGGCAGCTATTTCCCTTACTACTGCAAATATGGATATGAAAATTATATGAATGGATAGAAGAACATGTTGCCTTTCAGATGATACCAAGCTTGCCAGATTTAGATAATTCTGAGACCTTTTATACTCGATTATATGAAGCAGTCTCTGCGTGGGATAAGGACGAGTATAGCGCAGACGAAGCAAGAAATCCACAAAAAAGGAGGCAGTTGGAAAAGAACTCGCATTTTCTTTTGGCTGCTATATCCCTAACTTTTGCAAATATGGATTTGAAATCTATATGAATGGATAGAAGAACATATGGCCTTTCAGATGACACCAAGATCGCCAGATTTAGATAATTGTAAGACCTTTTATGGTTGATTATATGAAGCATTCTCTGCGTGGGATAAGGACCGGTATCGCGCAGACGACGCCAGAATTCCGCAAAAAAGGAGGCAGTTGGAAAAGAAGTCGCACTTTCTTTGGCAGCTATTTCCCTAACTACTGCAAATATGGATATGAAATTTATATGAATGGATAGAGGAACATATAGCCTTTCAGATGACATCACGATTGCCAGATTTAGATAATTGTCAGACCTTTTATGCTCGATTATATGAAGCATTCTCTGCGTGGGATAAGGACCGGTATATGGCAGACGAAGCCAGAATTCCAGAAAATTATCAGGCAATTGGACACGAACTTGCATTTCCTTTCGAAGATATTTCCCTAACTACTGCAAATATGGATATGAAATTTATATGAATGGATAGACAAACATGTGGTCTTTCAGGTAACACCATGATTGCCAGATTTAGATAATTCTCAGACCTTTTAGGCTCAATTATATGGAGCAATCTATGCGCGGGAAAAGGACTGGTATAGCGCAGACGAAGCAAGAATTCCGTAAAAAAGGAGGCAGTTGGAAAAGAAGTCGCATTTCTTTTGGCAGCTATTTCCCTAACTACTGCAAATATGGATATGAAAATTATATGAATAGATAGAAGAACATGTTGCCTTTCAGATGATACCGAGATTGCCCGATTTAGATAATTCTGAGACCTTTTATGCTTGAATATATGAAGCATTCTCTGCGTGGGATAAGGAACGGTATAGCGCAGACGAAGCCAGAATTCCGCAAAAATATCAGGCAATTGGACACGAACTTGCATTTCCTTTGGCAGCTATTTCCCTAACTACTGCAAATATGGATATAAAAATTATATGAATGGACAGGGAAACATGTGGCCTTTCAGATGACACCAAGATTGCCTGATTTAGATAATTCTCAGACCTTTTATGCTCGAGTATATGAAGCAGTCTCTGAGTGGGATAAGGACCGGTATATTGCAGACGAAGCCAGAATTCCGCAAAAAAAAGAGGCAGTTGAAAAAAAACTCCAATTTCATTTGGCAGCTATTTCCCTAACTACTGCAAATGTGGATATGAAACTTATACAAATGGACAGGGAAACATGTGGCCTTTCAGATGACACCAAGATTGCCAGGTTTAGATAATTTTTAGGACCTTTTATGCTCGATTATAGGAAGCCTTCTCTTCGCGGGAGGAGGACCGGTATAGCATAGACAAAGCCAGAATTCCGCAAAAATATTAAACAGTCAGACAAGAACTCACACTTCCTTTGGCGGATATTTTACTAACTACTGCAAATATGGATATGAAACTTATGCAAATGGACAAGGAAACATGTGGCCTTTCAGATGACACAAAGATTACCAGGTTTAGATAATTATCAGACCTATTATGCTCGATTATATGAAGCAGTCTCTGCTTGGGACAAGGACCAGTATAGCGCAGACGACGCCAGAATTTCGCAAAGATATCAATCAGTCAGACAAGAACTTGCACTTCCTTTGGCAGATATTTCCCTAACTACTACAAATATGGATATGAAACTTATATGAATGGACAGGAAAACATATGGCCTTTTAGATGACACCAAGATTGCCAGGTTTTGATAATTCTCGGACCTTTTATGCTCGATTATAAGAAGCCTTCTCCTCGCGGGATAATGACCGGTATAGCATAGACGAAGCCAGAATTCCGCAAAAATATCAAGCAGTCAGGCAAGAACTCGCACTTCCTTTGGACGATATTTCCCTAACTACTGCGAATATGGATATGAAACTGATATGAATGGACAGGAAAGCATGTGGCCTTTCAGATGACACCACGATTGCCAGATTTAGATAATTCTCAGACCTTTCATGCTCGATTATATGAAGCATTCTCTGCGTGGGATAAGGACCGGTATATTGCAGACGAAGCCAGAATTCTGCAAAAAAAGGAGGCATTTGGAAAAGAACTAGAACATAGTTTGGTCGCTATTTCCCTTACTACTGCAAATATGGATATGAAACTTACATGAATGGATAGAGGAACATATGGCCTGTCCGATGACACCCAGATTGCCAGATTTAGATAATTCTTAGACCTTTTATGCTCGAATAAGGACCGGTATATTGCAGACGAAGCCAGAACTCCGCAAAAAAAGGAGGCAGTTGGAAAAGAACTCCAACTTAATTTGGCAGCTATTTCCCTAACTACTGCATATATGGATAAGAAACTGATATTAATGGGCAGGGAAACATGTGGCCTTTCGGATGACACCAAGATTGCCAGATTTAGATAATTCTCAGACCTCTTATGCTCGATTATATGAAGCATTCTCTGCGTGGGATAAGGACTGGTATAATGCAGACGAAGCCAGAATTCCGCAAAAAAAAGAAGCAGTTGGAAACAACTCGAACTTAATTTGGCAGCTATTTCCCTAACTACTGCAAATATGGATAAGAAACTTATATGAATGGGCAGGGAAACATGTGGCCTTTCGGATGACACCAAGATTGCCAGATTTAGATAATTCTCAGACCTTTTATGCTCGATTATATGAAGCAGTCTCTGCGTGGGATGAGGACCAGTAGAGCGCAGACGAAGCCAGAATTCCGCAAAAAAGGAGGCAGTTGGAAAAGAAATAGAACTTAGTTTGGCAACTATTTCCCTAACTACTGCAAATATGGATACGAAACTTATACAAATAGATAGGGGAACATGTGGCCTTTCAGATGACAGCAAGATTGGAAGATTTAGATAATTCTCAGACCTTTTATGCTCGAATATATGAAGCAATCCCTGTGCGGGAAAAGGACTGGTATAGCGCAGACGAAGCCAGAATTCCGCAAAAAAGGAGGCAGTTGGAAAAGAACTCGCACTTCCTTTGGCAGCTATTTGCCAACTACTGCAAATATGGATATGAAACTTATATGGATGGATAGAGGAACATATGGCCTGTCAGATCACACAAAGATTGCCAGGTTTTGATAATTCTTGGACATTTTATGCTCAATTATAGGAAGCCTTCTTTTTGCGGGAGGAGGACCGGTATAGCATAGACGAAGCCAGAATTCTGGACAAGAACTTGCACTTCCTTTGGCAGATATTTCCCTAACTACTGCAAATATGGACATGAAACTTATATGAAGGGACAGGGAAACATGTGACCTTTCAGATCACACCAACACTGCCAGATTTAGATAATTCTGAGACCTTTATGCACGATTATATGAAGCAGTCTCTGCGTGGGATGAGGACCAGTATAGCGCAGACGAAGCCGCAAAAATATCAGGCAAGTGGAAACAAACTTGCACTTCCTTTGGACGATATTTCCCTAACTACTGCAAATATGGATATGAAACTTATATGAATGGACAGGAAAACATGTGGAATTTCAGATGACACCACGATTGCCAGATTTAGATAATTCTCAGACCTTTCATGCTCGATTATATGAAGCATTCTCTGCGTGGGATAAGGACCAGTATGTTGCAGACAAAGCCAGATTTCCGCAAAAAAAGAGGCATTTGGAAAAGAACTAGAACTTAGTTTGGCATCTATTTCCCTAACTACTTCAAATATGGATACGAAACTTACATGGATGGGCAGGGAAACACGTGGCCTTTCAGACGACACCACGATTGCCAGAATTAGATAATTCTCAGACCTTTTATGCTCGATTATATGAAACATTCTCTGCGCAGGATAAAGACCGGTATAATGCAGACGAAGCCAGAATTCCGCAAAAAAAAGGAGGCAGTTGGCAAAGAACTCGCACTTCCTTTGGCAGCTATTTCCCTAACTACTGCAAATATGGATACGAAACTTATACAAATAGATAGGGGAACATGTGGCCTTTCAGATGACAGCAAGATTGCCTGATTTAGATAATTCTCAGACCTTTTATGCTCGATTATATGAAGCAGTCTCTGCGTGGGAAAAGGACCGGTATAGTGCAGACGAAACCAGAATTCCGAAAAAAAAGCAGGCAGTTGGAAAAGAACTTGCACTTCCTTTGGAAGATATCTCCCTAACTAGTGCAAGTATGGATATGAAACGTCTATGAATGGATAGAAAAACATATGGCCTTTCAGATGAAACCAATATTGCCAGATTTAGATAATTATTTGACCTTTTATGCTCGAATTCATAAAGCATTTTCTGCGTGGGATAAGGACCGGTATAGTGCCGACGAATCCAGAATTAAGCGAAAATATCAAACAGTCAGACAAGTACTTGCATTTCCTTTGGCAGATATTTCCCTAACTACTGCAAATATGGATATGAAAATTATATGAATGGATAGAGGAACATATGGCCTTTCAGATGACACCAAGATTGCCAGATTTAGATAATTCTCAGACCTTTACGGCTCGATTATATGGAGCAATCTCTGCGCGGGAAAAGGAACGGTACAGAGCAGACGACGCCAGAATTCCGCAAAAATATCAGGCAAGTGGACACGAATTTGAATTTCCTTTGGAAGATATTTCCCTAACTACTGCAAGTATGGATATGAAACTTCTATGAATGGATATGGAAACATGTGACCTTTCAGATGGCACCAAAATTGCCAGATTTAGATAATTCTCAGACCTTTTATGCTCGATTATATGAAGCAGTCTCTGCGTGGGATAAGTACAAGTATAGCTTAGACGAAGCCAGAATTCCGCAAAAATATCAAACAGTCAGACAAGAACTTGCATTTTCTGTGGCAGATATTTCCCTATCTACTGCAAATATCGATATGAAAATTATATGAATGGATAGAGGAACATATGGCCTTTCAGATGACAGCAAGATTGGAAAATTTAGATACCTCTCAGACCTTTTATGCTCGAATATATGAAGCAGTCCATGAGAGGGAAAAGGACCGGTATGGAGCAGACGAAGCAAGAATTCCGCAAAAAAGGAGGTATTTGGAAAAGAACTCGCAATTTCTTTGGCAGCTATTTCCCTAACTACTGCAAATATGGATATGAAATTTATATGAATGGATAAAGGAACATATAGCCTTTCAGATGACACCAACATTGCCAGATTTAGATAATTGTCAGACCTTTTATGCTCGATTATATGAAGCATTCTCTGCGCAGGATAAGGACCGGTATATTGCAGACGAAGCCCGAATTCCGCAACAATATCAGGCAATTGGACACGAACTTGCATTTCCTTTCGAAGATATTTCCCTAACTACTGCAAATATGGAGATGAAACTTATATGAATGGATAGGGAAACATGTGACCTTACAGATCACACCAACATTGCCAGATTTAGATAATTCTCAGACCTTTTATGCTCGATTATATGAAGCAGTCTCTGCGTGGGATAAGTACAAGTATAGCGCAGACGAAGCCAGAATTCCGCAAAAATATCAGGCAATTGGACACGAACTTGCATTTCCTTTGAAAGATATTTCCCTAACTACTGCAAATATGGATATGAAACTTATATGAATAGATAGAAGAACATGTTGCCTTTCAGATGATACCGAGCTTGCCCGATTTAGATAATTCTGAGACCTTTTATGCTTGAATATATGAAGCATTCTCTGCGTGGGATAAGGAACGGTATAGCGCAGACGAAGCCAGAATTCCGCAAAAATATCAGGCAATTGGACACGAACTTGCATTTCCTTTGGAAGATATTTCCCTAACTACTGCAAATATGGATATGAAACTTATATGAATGGACAGGGAAACATGTGGCCTTTCAGATGACACCAGGATTGCCTGATTTAGATAATTCTCAGACCTTTTATGCTCGATTATATGAAGCAGTCTCTGCGTGGGAAAAGGACCGGTATAGCGCAGACGAAGCAAGAATTCCGCAAAAAAAACATGAGGCAGTTGGAAAAAAACTCGCACTTTCTTTGGCAGCTATTTCCCTAACTACTGCAAATATGGATATGAAAATTATATGAATGGACAGGGAAACATGTGCCGTTTCAGATGACACCAAGATTGCCAGGTTTAGATAATTTTCGGACCTTTTATGCTCGATTATAGGAAGCCTTCTCTTCGCGGGAGGAGGACCGGTATAGCATAGACAAGGCCAGAATTCCGCAAAAATATCAAACAGTCAGACAAGAACTCGCACTTCCTTTGGCAGATATTTCCCTAACTACTGCAAATATGGATATGAAAAATATGCAAATGGACAAGGAAACATGTGGCCTTTCAGATGACACAAAGATTACCAGGTTTAGATAATTCTCGGACCTTTTATGCTCGATTATATGAAGCAGTCTCTGCGTTGGACAAGGACCAGTATAGCGCAGACGACGCCAGAATTCCGCAAAAATATCAAACAGTCAGACAAGAACTTGCACTTCCTTTGGCAGATATTTCCCTAACTACTGCAAATATGGATATGAAACTTATATGAATGGACAGGAAAACATGTGGCCTTTCAGATGACACCAAGATTGCCAGGTTTTGATAATTCTGGGACCTTTTATGCTCGATTATAGGAAGCCCTCTCCTTGCAGGATAAGGACCAGTACAGCGCAGACGAAGCCAGAATTCCCCACAAATATCAGGCAATTGGACACGAAATTGCATTTTCTTTGGACGATATTTCCCCAACTACTGCGAATATGGATATGAAACTTATATGAATGGACAAGGAAACATGTGGCCTTTCAGATGACACCACGATTGCCAGATTTAGATAATTCTCAGACCTTTCATGCTCGATTATATGAAGCATTCTCTGCGTGGGATAAGGACCAGTATATTGCAGACGAAGCCAGAAATCCGCAAAAAGGAGGCATTTGGAAAAGAACTAGAACTTAGTTTGGCAGCTATTTCCCTAACTACTGCAAATATTGATATGAAACTTATATGAATGGATAGAGGAACATATGGCCTGTCAGATGACACCAAGATTGCCAGATTTAGATAATTCTTAGACCGTTTATGCTCGAATAAGGACCGGTATATTGCAGACGAAGCCAGAACTCCGCAAAAAAAGGAGGCAGTTGGAAAAGAACTCCAACTTAATTTGGCAGCTATTTCCCTAACTACTGCATATATGGATAAGAAACTGATATTAATGGGCAGGGAAACATGTGGCCTTTCGGATGACACCAAGATTGCCTGATTTAGATAATTCTCAGACCTCTTATGCTCGATTATATGAAGCATTCTCTGCGTGGGATAAGGACTGGTATAATGCAGACGAAGCCAGAATTCCGCAAAAAAACAGAAGCAGTTGGAAACAAACTCGAACTTAATTTGGCAGCTATTTCCCTAACTACTGCAAATATGGATAAGAAACTTATATGAATGGGCAGGGAAACATGTGGCCTTTCGGATAACACCAAGATTGCCAGATTTAGATAATTCTCAGACCTCTTATGCTCGATTATATGAAGCAGTCTCTGCGTGGGATGAGAAACAGTATAGCGCAGACGAAGCCAGAATTCCGCAAAAAAGGAGGCAGTTGGAAAAGAAATAGAACTTAGTTTGGCAGCTATTTCCCTAACTACTGCAAATATGGATACGAAACTTATACAAATAGATAGGGGAACATGTGGCCTTTCAGATGACAGCAAGATTGGAAGATTTAGATAATTCTCAGACCTTTTATGCTCGAATATATGAAGCAGTCCATGAGCGGGATAAGGACTGGCATAGCGCAGACGACGCCCGAATTCCGCAAAAAAGGAGGAAGTTGGAAAAGAACTCGCACTTCCTTTGGCAGCTATTTGCCAACTACTGCGAATATGGATATGAAACTTATATGGATGGATAGAGGAACATATGGCCTGTCAGATCACACAAAGATTGCCAGGTTTAGATAATTCTCGGACCTTTTATGCTCAATTATAGGAAGCCTTCTTTTCGCGGGAGGAGGACCGGTATAGCATAGACGAAGCCAGAATTCTGGACAAGAACTTGCACTTCCTTTGGCAGATATTTCCCTAACTACTGCAAATATGGACATGAAACTTATATGAAGGGACAGGGAAACATGTGACCTTTCAGATCACACCAACACTGCCAGATTTATATAATTCTCAGACCTTTTATGCTCGATTATATGAAACAGTCTCTGCGTGGGATGAGGACCAGTATAGCTCACACGAAGCCGCAAAAATATCAGGCAAGTGGAAACAAACTTGCATTTCCTTTGGACGATATTTCCCTAACTACTGCAAATATGGATATGAAACTTATATGAATAGACAGGGAAACATGTGGCCTTTCAGATAACATCACGATTAACAGATTTAGATAATTCTCAGACCTTTCATGCTCGATTATATGAAGCATTCTCTGCGTGGGATAAGGACCAGTATATTGCAGACGAAGCCAGAATTCCGCAAAGAAGGAGGCAGTTAGTTGGAAAAGAACTAAAACTTAGTTTGAAAGCTATTTCCCTAACTACTGCAAATATGGATATGAACCTTACATGGATGGGCAGGGAAACACGTGGCCTTTCAGACGACACCACGATTGCCAGAATTAGATAATTCTCAGACCTTTTATGCTCGATTATATGAAACATTCTCTGCGCAGGATAAGGACCGGTATAATGCAGACGAAGCCAGAATTCCGCAAAAAAAAGGAGGCAGTTGGCAAAGAACTCGCACTTCCTTTGGCAGCTATTTCCCTAACTACTGCAAATATGGATACGAAACTTATACAAATAGATAGGGGAACATGTGGCCTTTCAGATGACAGCAAGATTGCCTGATTTAGATAATTCTCAGACCTTTTATGCTCGATTATATGAAGCAGTCTCTGCGTGGGAAAAGGACCGGTATAGCGCAGACGAAGCAAGAATTCCGCAAAAAAAACATGAGGCAGTTGGAAAAAAACTCGCACTTTCTTTGGCAGCTATTTCCCTAACTACTGCAAATATGGATATGAGATTTATATAAATGGATAGAGCAACATGTGGCCTTTCAGATGACACCAAGATTGCCAGATTTACATAATTCTCAGACCTCTTATGCTCGATTATATGAAGCATTCTCTGCGTGGGATAAGGACTGGTATAATGCAGACGAAGCCAGAATTCCGCAAAAAAAAGAAGCAGTTGGAAACAACTCGAACTTAATTTGGCAGCTATTTCCCTAACTACTGCAAATATGGATAAGAAAATTATATGAATGGGCAGGGAAACATGTGGCCTTTCGGATGACACCAAGATTGCCAGATTTAGATAATTCTCAGACCTTTTATGCTCGATTATATGAAGCAGTCTCTGCGTGGGATGAGGACCAGTAGAGCGCAGACGAAGCCAGAATTCCGCAAAAAAGGAGGCAGTTGGAAAATAAATAGAACTTAGTTTGGCAGCTATTTCCCTAACTACTGCAAATATGGATACGAAACTTATACAAATAGATAGGGGAACATGTTGCCTTTCAGATGACAGCAAGATTGGAAAATTTAGATAATTCTCAGACCTTTTATGCTCGAATATAGGAAGCAGTCCATGAGCGGGATAAGGACTGGCATAGCGCAGACGACGCCCGAATTCCGCAAAAAAGGAGGAAGTTGGAAAAGAACTCGCACTTCCTTTGGCAGCTATTTGCCAACTACTGCAAATATGGATATGAAACTTATATGGATGGATAGAGGAACATATGGCCTGTCAGATCACACAAAGATTGCCAGGTTTAGATAATTCTCGGACATTTTATGCTCAATTATAGGAAGCCTTCTTTTTGCGGGAGGAGGACCGGTATAGCATAGACGAAGCCAGAATTCTGGACAAGAACTTGCATTTCCTTTGGCAGATATTTCCCTAACCACTGCAAATATGGACATGAAACTTATATGAAGGGACAGGGAAACATGTGACCTTTCAGATCACACCAACACTGCCAGATTTATATAATTCTCAGACCTTTTATGCTCGATTATATGAAACAGTCTCTGCGTGGGATGAGGACCAGTATAGCTCACACGAAGCCGCAAAAATATCAGGCAAGTGGAAACAAACTTGCATTTCCTTTGGACGATATTTCCCTAACTAATGCAAATATGGATATGAAACTTAAACGAATAGACAGGGAAACAGGTGGCCTTTCAGATAACACCACGATCGCCAGATTTAGATAATTCTCAGACCTTTCATGTTCGATTATATGAAGCATTCTCTGCGTGGGATAAGGACCAGTATATTGCAGACGAAGCCAGAATTCCGCAAAAAAAGGAGGCAGTTAGTTGGAAAAGAACTAAAACTTAGTTTGAAAGCTATTTCCCTAACTACGGCAAATATAGATATGAAACCTATATGAATGGACAGGGAAACATGTGGCCTTTCAGATGACACCACGATTGCCAGAGCTAGATAATTCTCAGACCTTTTATGCTCGATTATATGAAGCATTCTCTACGCAGGATAAGGACCGGTATAATGCAGACGAAGCCAGAATTCCGCAAAAAAAGGAGGCAGTTGGAAAAGAACTCGCACTTCCTTTGGCAGCTATTTCCCTAACTACTGCAAATATGGATACGAAACTTATACAAATAGATAGGGGAACATGTGGCCTTTCAGATGACACCAAAATTGCCCGATTTAGATAATTCTCAGACCTTTTATGCTCGATTATATGAAGCATTCTCTGCGCGGGAAAAGGACCGGTATAGCGCAGACGACGCCACAATTCCGCAAAAAAAGGAGGCAGTTGGAAAAGAACTCGCACTTTCTTTGGCAGCTATTTCCCTAACTACTGCAAATATGGATATGAAACTTATATGAATGGATAGAGGAACATGTGGCCTTTCAGATGACACCAAGATTGCCAGATTTAGATAATTCTCAGACGTTTTCGGCTCTATTATATGGAGCAATCTATGCGCGGGAAAAGGACCGGTATAGCGAAGACGAAGCAAGAATTCTGCAAAAAAGGAGGCAGTTGGAAAAGAACTCGCATTTCCTTTGGCAGCTATTTCCCTAACTACTGCAAATATGGATATGAAAATTATATGAATGGATAGAGGAACATATGGCCTTTCAGATGACACCACGATTGCCAGATTTAGATAATTCTCAGACCTTTTATGCTCGATTATATGAAGCATTCTCTACGCAGGATAAGGACCGGTATATTGCAGACGAAGCCAGAATTCCGCAAAAATATCAGGCAATTGGACACGAACTTGCATTTCCTTTGCAAGATATTTCCCTAACTACTGCAAATATGGAGATGAAACTTATATGAATGGATATGGAAACATGTGACCTTTCAGATCACACCAACATTGCCAGATTTAGATAATTCTCAGACCTTTTATGCTTGATTATATGAAGCATTCTCTGCGCGGGAAAAGGAACGGTACAAGGCAGACGACGCCAGAATTCCACAAAAAAGAGGCAGTTGGAAAAAAACGCGCATTTCCTTTAGCAGCTATTTCCCTAACTACTGCAAATATGGATATGAAAATTATATGAATGGATAGAGGAACATATGGCTTTCAGATGACACCAAGCTTGCCAGATTTAGATAATTCGTAGACCTTTTATGCTCGAATTTATGAAGCATTCTCCGCGCAGGATAAGGACCGGTATAATGCAGACGAAGCCAGAACTCCGCAAAAAAAGAGGCAGTTGGAAAAGAACTCGCACTTTCTTTGGCAGCTGTTTCCCTATCTACTGCAAATATGGATATGAAATTTATATGAATGGATAAAGGAACATATAGCCTTTCAGATGACACCAACATTGCCAGATTTAGATAATTTTCAGACCTTTTATGCTCAATTATATGACGCATTCTCTGCGCAGGATAAGGACCGCTATGGCGCAGACGAAGCCAGAATTCCGTAAAAATATCAGGCAAGTGGACACGAGTTTGCATTTCCTTTGGAAGATATTTCCCTAACTACTGCAAATATGGACATGAAACTTATATGAATGGATAGGGAAACATGTGACCTTTCAGATCACACCAACATTGCCAGATTTAGATAATTCTCAGACCTTTTATGCTCGATTATATGAAGCAGTCTCTGCGTGGGATAAGGACAAGTATAGTGCAGACGAAACCAGAATTCCGAAAAAAAAGCAGGCAGTTGGAAAAGAACTTGCACTTCCTTTGGCAGCTATTTCCCTAACTACTGCAAATATGGATATGAGATTTATATGAATGGATAGAGGAACATATGGCCTTTCAGATGACACCAAGATTGCCAGATTTAGATAATAATTAGACCTTTTATGCTCGAATTCATAAAGCATTCTCTGCGTGGGATAAGGACCGGTATAGCGCAGACGAATCCAGAATTCCGCGAAAATATCAAACAGTCAGACAAGAACTTGCATTTCCTTTGGCAGCTATTTCCCTAACTACTGCAAATATGGATATGAAAATTATATGAATGGATAGAGGAACATATGGCCTTTCAGATGACACCAAGATCGCCAGATTTAGATAATTCTAAGACCTGTTATGCTTGATTATATCAAGCATTCTCTGCGCAGGAAAGGGTACGGTACAGAGAAGACGACGCCGAAATTCCGCAAAAATATCAGGCAAGTGGACACGAACTTGAACTTCCTTTGGAAGATATTTCCCTAACTACTGCAAATATGTAGATGAAACTTAAATGAATGGATATGGAAACATGTGACCTTTCAGATGGCACCAAATTGCCAGATTTAGATAATTCTCGGACCTTTTATGCTCGATTATATGAAGCAGTCTCTGCGTGAGATAAGTACAAGTATAGCGCAGACGAAGCCAGAATTCCGCAAAAATATCAAACAGCCAGACAAGAACTTGCATATGAATGGATAGAAAAAATATGGCCTTTCAGATGACAGCAAGATTGGAAAATTTAGATACCTCTCAGACCTTTTATGCTCGAATGTATGAAGCAGTCCATGAGAGGGAAAAGGACCGGTATAGCGCAGACGAAGCAAGAATTTTGCAAAAAAAAAAGGAGGCAGTTGGAAAAGAACTCGCACTTTCTGCAAATATGGATATGAAATTTATATTAATGGACAAAAGAACATATAGCCTTTCAGATGACACCACGATTGGCAGATTTAGATAATTGTCAGACCCTTTATGCTCGATTATATGAAGCATTCTCTGCGCAGGATAAGGACCGGTATATTGCAGACAAAGCCCGAATTCCGCAACAATATCAGGCAATTGGACACGAACTTGCATTTCCTTTGGAAGATATTTCCTTAACTACTGCAAATATGGACATGAAACTGATATGAATGGATAGGGAAACATGTGACCTTTCAGATCACACCAACATTGCCAGATTTAGATAATTCTCAGACCTTTATTCTCGATTATATGAAGCAGTCTCTGCGTGGGATAAGGACCAGTATAGTGCAGACGAAACCAGAATTCCGCAAAAAAAGCAGGCAGTTGGAAAAGAACTTGCACTTCCTTTGGCAGCTATTTCCCTAACTACTGCAAATATGGATATGAAACTTATATGAATGGACAGAGAAACATGTGGCCTTTCAGATGACAGCAAGATTGGAAGATTTAGGTAATTCTCAGACCTTTTATGCTCAATTATATGAAGCATTCTCTGCGCGGGATAAGGACCAGTACAGCGCAAACGAAGCCAGAATTCTGCAAAAATATCAAACAGTCAGACAAGAACTTGCATTTCCTTTGGCAGATATTTCCATAACTACTGCAAATATGGATATGTAACTTATACGAACAGATAGGGAAACATATGGCCTTTCAGATGACAACAAGATTGGAAAATTTAGACAATTGTTAGACCTTTTATACTCCAATATATGAAACCTTCTCTGCGTGGGGTAAGGACCGGTATAGCGCAGACAAAACCAGAATTCCGCAAAAATATCAGGCAGTTGGACAAGAACTTGATTTTCCTTTGGCATCTATTTCCCTACCTACCGCAAATATGGACATGAAACTTATATCAATGGATAGAAGAACATGTGGCCTTTCAGATGCCACCAAGAATGTAAGATGTAGGTAATTTGAAAACATTTAATGCTGGGAAATATGAAGCATTCTCTGGGCGAGAACAGCACCCGGCGCAGCGCAAAGTCAGAATGTCGCAAAAATATAAAGCAGTCAGAAATAACTCGCACTTCCTTTTGCAGATATATCCCTAACTACTGTAAATCTTGACATAAAACTTGTATGAATCTATAGAAGAAGATGTGCCCTTTGAGGTGACACAAAGATTGCCAGATTTCGATTATTTTAAGACCTTTTATGCTCGAATACATGAAGCAATGTCTGTGCGAGTACATGACCCGGTATACCGCAAAGTCAGAATTACGCAAAAATATAAAGGTAATGTATAGAACAACCCATGTTCAGGGTATCTATATTCCCTTGCAAATGAACAGGAGTTCCTATAATGACAGTAATATACGGAGTGATGCATTTATTTACAATAACATTCTAACACACTGGAGTCCCTGTAGTGAGGGTCATCTATGGAGTCACCATGTTGACAGTAAACTATGGAGTGATGCATTTATCTTCATTCTCATCTTTAAAATTTGGGACCCCATAATGACGGTATTCTATGTCGTGATGCAGGTATCTTTATGAACATCCTGATAAACTTGTGACCCATATGACGTTAATTTTCGGAGTAATGTATGTATCTATACTTCCTCGCTTATAAAGTGGAGTCCATATAATAATGGTTATCTTTGGAGTGATGCAGTTATTTTCATGAAAATGCTAATAAATTTGGGACCCCATGATAACGGTAATCTATAGAGTGATGCACTTATCTTCCTTCTCATCCTTATAAATTAGGGACACAATAATGACAGTAATCCTTCCAGCAATGTGTGTATCTATATTCCTTTGCTTATGAACTGGAGTGCCTATAATGACTGTAATCCATGGAGTCTCGATAATGAAGGTAGTCTATGGAGTGATGCAGGTATCTTCATTCTCATCTTATAAATCTGGACCCCATATAATGACGGTAATCTACGGAGCAATGTATGTATCTATACTCCCTTGCTTATAGACTGGAGTCCCTATAATGACGTTACTCTGTGGAGTTCCTATTTTGACGGTAATATATGGAGTGATGTATTTATCTACATTTACATTTACACTGGAGTCCCTATAATGACGGTAATCTGTGGAGTCCCCATTTTGACGGTAACATATGGAGTGATGTATGTATCTACATGTACATTTACACTGGAGTCCCTATAATGACGGTAATCTGTGGAATCTCCATATTGACGATAATATATGGAGTGATGTATATGTATCTACATTTACTTGACTATACACTGGAGTCCGTATAATGACGGTAATCTGTTGAATTTCCATATTGACGGTAATATATGGAGTGATGTGTATGGATCTACTTTTATATGATTATAGTACACTGGAGTCCGTATAATGACGGCAATCTGTGGAGTCCCCATATTGACGGTAATATATGGAGTGATGTATGTATTCTACATTCTCATGGTGATACAATGTTGTCCCCATAATGACGGTCATGTACAGGGTGTCCCAGAAAAAACTTAACCCTGAAGAAAGGGGTTAATATGCCCATACAATGAGATATTACTATAATGTAAAAGGATCTCCGAAAAGTAGAAGCAGTATTCTTTCTATTAAACGATACCTTGGTGGGTATCCCTCCTGTCATGCATGACTGAGCACCATAATGACGGCAAACTATGGAGTCCGTATATTGACGGCGATCTATGGAGTTATGCATGTATCTACATTCTCATGCTGGTACTCTGTTGTACCCATATTGACGGTAGTCTATTAACTGATGCACATATAATTTATGGACTAATTTATGTATGTACATTCTCATGCTGATACAATGACGTCCTCACATTGACGGCAATCTATGGAATTATGAAGGTATCTTCATACTGATAGTAATCTAATCTAGCTAATACACTAGAGATCATATAATAACGGTAATCTATGGAGTACAAATATTGACGATGATCTATGAGAGAGATGTATGTATATACATTCTCATGCTGACTTTTGTCCCCATATTGATGGTAATCTATAGAGTCTTGCAGGTATCTTCTTTCTCATCCTTATAAATTTCGGACCCCATAATGTTTAAGTTAAGGGTAGGGCATCAAAAAGACACCGTATGTTTCTAACTCAATCGCAAAATTTCTAAGTACCTGCACAATTTGAGTCTTGGACTATTGACGAATTGAATTTTTGGAAAAATTTAGATTTGTTGAGCTTCAGTTATGTTGAAATTCTTAGGGGAATATGTCAAAATGCAGCAAATGGGCCAGGGGGAATATGTACAACATTGTTTTTCAAGGTAGGGCTATAAAAGGACTCCATATCTGTATAACTAAATCGCAAAATTTCCTAATACCCCCACAATTTGTGTCTTGGACTACTGAGGAACTGATTTCTTGAAAACTTTAGATTTGTGGAGCTTCAGTTATGTTGGAATTCATAGTGGAATACATCGTATTGCAGCAAATGAGAAAGGGAGAAATATGTACGATTTTTTTAAAGTTAAGGGTAGGGCTATAAAAGACTCCATATCTGTCTAACTAAATCACCATATTTCAAAATACTTGTGCGATTTAAGTTTAGATATTTAGATATTTTGGGAGCTGCAGTTATGTTGGAATTCTTAGGAAATGTCGCTATGCAGCAATTGAGATATGAAATCGTACATATGAAATATGTACGATTTTCTTTTTAAAGTGAAGGGTAGGACTACAAAAAGACTCAATATCTGTCCAACTAAATCGCCAAATTTCTAAATCCTGCACGATTCTAGTCTTGGACATTTGCGGAATTTCTGTCTTGAAAAATTTAGAATTTTGGAGCTTTAGTTATGTTGGAATTCATTGGGGAAAGCCTCGTAATGCACCAAATGTGGTAGGGTCAAAATAATATGTGCAAATTCCCAAAGTTGAGGTAAGGGCTTCAAAAAGACTCTATAGTAAATAGCTAAATTTCTAAATACCTGCACGATTTCAGTCTTGGACTATTCTGGAATTGATTTCTTGAATTATTTTAGAGTTTTCGAGCTTAAGTTATATGTTACAATTCAGACAAGAAAACATTAGAATAAAGAAAATGCGGTAGGGTCAAATATGTACGAATTTTAAAAGTTAAGGATAAAGCGACTCAATAAAAGTCTTACTAAATAGACAGATTTCTAAATATCAGCACAGTTTGAGTCTTGGAATATTGAGGAATGGATTTTATTCAAAAATTTAGATTTGGAGCTTTAGGTTGGAACTCAGACGGAAAAACATCGGGGAAAAAAGGGATGAAACAGGCTTAAATATATACGAATTTCTAAAGTTAAGGCAGAGGAAACAAAAGACTCAGTATCTGTCTAAATAAATAGCTAAATGTGTAAATACCTGCACTATTTGAGTCTTGGACTATTCAGGTTGTGATTCCTTGAAAAGGTTAAATTTTTGGAGCTTTACTTATAAATATTCAGACGGGAATACATCGGAATGCAGCGAATGCGGTAGGTTAAAATATGTACGAATTTCCAAAGTTAAATGAAGGGCTAAAAAAATACTCAATACCAGTGTAACTAAACAGCCAAATTTCAAACTATCTCTATCTAAACTTGACTCTTGGACTATTGAGGAATTGATTTATTCAAAAAGTTTGATCCATGCACCTTTAGTTATGTTGGAATTCAGACTGGAATAAACATTGGTGTGCAGCAAATGAGATAGGTGAACAAATTTCAGAATTAAAGGATCATATAGCAAAATGACAAAGTATCGAAATACCTAAATCACTAAATTCAGAAATAACTGCAAGATTTGAAACTTGGACTACTTACGATTTTAGATCTTGAAATAGTTAGATGTTAGGAGCTTTAAATATGTGCAATTGAGAAGGATTTCAATGCAGCAAGTAAGATGAGTGGAATATGTACGAAGTTGAGAATATAAGGGTAGAGCAGCAAAATGAATAAATACCTAAATAATTAAATGACCTAAAATTAAAAGTCCTAAATAATAGCACAATGGAACAAATTGAACCAAAGAGGTGAACAACAAAAAAACAAGCAGTGGAATGTAAACTTTTTCCTAACTTCATTTCATTTTCCTGAAACTTTAAATACGTCAACGAATGGAGAACAAGTGCCCTTTCAGTAGCTGTCAAGAACGCCATATTTGGACAATTTTCAAACCTTATACTGAAACATATGGAGCCATTTATGCACGGAAACACGAACGGTAAAGTAAAAAGTAGTGGGACAAAAACTCTTGCCTACCTTTGCTAATATTTCCCTATCTAGAACAGCAGGATAATGAAAATTTCTTCAATAGAGAGTGGAACTTATTCTCTGTCAGGCAGTACTAGAAAAGAGAATTGAACAAAAGTTACAAGCAGTAGGACAAGGTTTGCCTTTTTCGCCAACATTTTCCTAACATGGACATAAAACGTGCTCTTTTACACGGTACTGGGATTGCCAGATTTAGACAATTTTTAGAAGTTCTTTGGTCGAACATATGGAGCTGTATTTGCGCGGGATGAGGAATGGTAATGTGAGGACGAATGCAGAACTTCACAAAAAACAGCAAGCAGTCTGAGAAAAATTCGTCCTCTTTCTCCCATATTTCCCTAAACACACCAAGGATGGATATGAAACGTATCAATTATTAGAACATGCGCCCTTTCGGATAGTGGTAGGATTGCTAGATTTGGACAATCTTCACACCTGTTAAGTTCGAATACATAGAACCATCTTTGTGCGGGAAGAGGACTGCTAAAGTGTGGAGAAAGGGGAAAAGTCACGAATCTGGTAAGCAGTTACAGATCCCTTGCCTTCTTTTTTCGTGTATTTCCCAAATAACTAGAAATATAAAACCTATGTCATCTGATGAAGGAAGGTGTGCCCTTTCATATGTCGCCGAGACTGTTAAATTTGAAGCACTTTTAGACCTGTAATGCCCGGGTATAGAGAGCCATCTTTACTGGGGAAGATCGAGGACCGGTAAAATGTGGCAAAGGGAAATTGAACAAAACTAGCAAGAATCAGGACCCAATGCGCAAATATTGAGCCATGTGCGCAGGAAGAGGATCAGTAGAGTGATCACAAAGGGACAATTGCACAAAAATAACAAGCAGTGAGACATGAACTCTTGCCTTATTCGATGGGTATTTTCCCAATAATAACAAATTTGGATCTGAAACTTCGACTAATGGACAGAGGAATATGTACTATTTCAGATGCCGCCATGAATGCCACATTTGGACAAATTTCTGCACTTTTATCCTCGAATATAATGGAGCCATTCTCTGCTCAGGGAGAGGCAATGGTCCGGCCAGTGGACGCAAGGGTGGGGGGCATGCCCCTGCCACAATTTTGTTCACTAAAAATACTTTGTAGGTGTGTGAGAAAGGGAGTAATGGGTATATCAGCACCAATACCCTAAGAAAACAATACCAAGACATAAAAACAAGGATGTCACGACCGTCACGCTTCTGAAAGTTCTTCTTCCCCAAAATCATGCTGAATAAGCTCGACACTGTATTCAGTTTGGACCCCCCCCAACGCCAAAGCTGGATTTGCTGCTGGGAAGACCAGTAATGTGTGAACAAAGGACAAATTGCAAAAACACAGGAAGCACTAGCTCAGCCAAGAACTCTTCCCTTGTTCAGCATATTATGAATATGAGACTTACGTCAATGAATAGAGGAACATGTGCCCTTTGATTGTCATCACGTCTACCACATTTCAAGCAATCGGAAACGTTTTTGGCTAAAATATTGCAATCACACTGTGCGCTGAAGTGTCTCGGTAAAGTAAGAACAAAGAGCAGTGGGACAACTCTAGCCTTCTTTCGCAGGTATTTCCAAAGCTTCAGCTTAAGCATGGACAGGAAAATTATCTCAATGGACGGAGAAATATTTACCGTCTCTGAAGATATCAAGGTCAGCCCATTTTGACCGTTTCAGAATATTTACTGTAAACTCGGCTATGGAGACATGTAGCGGCAGACGCAGACCGACTACCGTGTGTACAAAGCGAAAACGAACGAAATAGGGAGCATGTCTAAGGAAAACTCTGACCCCCATGTCTGTTCTGTTGCAAAATGGCATGAAATTTTCTTTTTGGATGATAAACATATAACCTTTCCAAAGACTCCAGGATCAGCCCATCTCTTGACAATTTAATATCGGATATGGAGACAACGTGGCGTGTATTTGACGTGTGTAGCATGCAAAACCAAAAATATATGAAACCTTTTTGTTTAATGTTTCCAAATATCGAAATAAAATTTTCTCCAGGGGATAGTGAAATTTGCATCCTTGTCGAGTCACCCCAAGCTCGCCCATTTGGACCATTTGTCAACCTACTTAACCTCGGAGATAAAAACTCTTCGTCGTAAAGAGACCAAGTAACGTGTGTACAATGAGGGAAACAATTTCATTTATTCGGCATTTTCCAGGATAAAGAACACAGCAACATTAAACAAAAACACATAACACAAAATACACTGAAATCACAAACACAAACTTACAAATGCCCAGAGAGGCACAGTTAATCCAATAACTGTCACCTGTAAGACTTCATTTCTGAAGCTTCAGGTTTTACATAAAAGTGCACACACATACACAATAAAGTAACAGCACATGATTCAAGAAATGGCAAATAAATAAATCGAACAGAAAAAATATATACAGTGGGCAAAATAATATAAATATGACATACAAATACATTAAAATAACCAAAAAAATTAATTACAGAAACAAATCAATCAATTAAACAATAAGTACCCCCAAAACAATAAAAGAAAGTTATTGTGTAAAAACCGAAAAAAACAGAAAGACACCACGAAATAACAAAATACACTTGAATACCGACAAAAGCAAAACCATTGACACATCTGGCCCACATGGCAAATCCTAGGTATTCAAATCCCCCCATTTTGTGCTTCCTTGCACCAAACAACACAGTGACCCTCCCACAACTTGCCAGTCCCAACGACCTTATTACAAGGGTACTCCACTGCAAATTCAATCAGTACTCTGTCAAGTTTCATATACTTTCAAATTCAAGTGGGTACTTGGTAACTTGATCCCGTGTTGAAGGGTTATTTAAACCACTTCAGTTCTCAAACGTTCAGGTACATGTAGGTCATCTCAAGAGCATGTAATTGGCAAAATGATGAAGTTTTTGAATTAGTGCCCTAAGGTTTGTCCAGCCTGATCGTTTCAATATACCACCTGTTCACTAAGACTATTTCACGGTCGAAAGCTCTATGAAGACCTCTAACAACAATAGTAAGCAAAAGATGGATACTTTTAGATTCACGGAAAGACAAATTCAATGTACATATGCAACCAATCCGTGTAATCCATTTTAAATCTTCTTCACTAGAGAATTATTCTGGTTGCTCAACGTTGAATTTTGTTCTAATTTGTCAATGTATAAGGTTCCTGTTGTGAAGGTACCAGAAAGGCTACTTGTATTCCAGAATAGTCAACACTAGAAACTTGCAAGATGAAAGCAAGACATACTAAGTCTGTTTGATTTGGTAGTGACATAACAAGATTTTCCCGAGAAATTTTGTACTCATTATCAGCTTCAAACTGCATGTTAACTAAGGTACAATTCAGGTCCACTATTTTCTTTGACCATCCCTAGCATAAGCAAAACTTTGGTTTCCTTAGTTATGTATTGAGATGCATTTTATTAGCATGACAACATCTTTGGAAGCCATGGATGTCTTGAAGGTCATCAGACTGACATTATATTGGCCTATACACAAGAGCACTGTTACCAAATAAAGTGCTAGCTGACAAGATGTGATAAGGAAAGTCGTTGGTATACATAAGAACTGGATTGGGCTCAAGACACTTCCTTGAGGTACACCAGATGGTACAGAAAAACCATGCAAAGTGGCAACCTTTCAACAAAACCTTTTGTTGCCACCACAAGACTAACGGTCACTGCAACAGTTGCAAATTCAGTTCTGTTATGTTGAGGAAATCAAAATCATGCTCTTGTTACTTTTATGGAGGCTGAGCATGTCACAGCATGGAGCGTATCACTGTTCAACCAGCAGCAGAAGACTAACATGTAGAACAGATAGGCACAGTGCTAGAGTCCAAATCTTGGCCGTAATTGTGGTACTGAGTACAGGCGTAAACAAATCACAGACAAGTGTTTAATTAGGATGACATGATTTACAATTAAAGGCATCACATGAATAATAAGTGACAAAAAACCAAAATTACCAACAAGCCAATAAAATCACCTCAAAAGGAGGGCACAGAGGACTTGATTAAAACTGGATATTTTTTAAATGAGTAAATTCACATGATTAAAAAGAACGAGTAAAAAAAATCTTTTTATAGCATGGCCTTCACTTTGCGGGATACTTTTCTTACGTTTGGAAATATGGAAATGATACGTTCTCCTCAGATATTTTTTTCTCTTTTTTGGGCTGTCATATTGATCACCTGTGTGGAGACTACTGTTTCCTTTGTTCTGGTTAATTTGTCTTGCTAATGATATTAGCATAAATGGGGGTAATAGTAGTTTATTTTACTTTTGCAGTCCCTGCTGACCCGCATAACTGATATTTGTCTTGTTATGTATTCGGATTTTTATCCCCGGTCCCTGCTACTGCTTATATTTACTTGTATTTGTGCTTTTTTTTTACATAATTTGTGTTTAATTTTGCTTTGTTTGTTCTTGTGATGGTCAAATAAATAAGAATAATTGAAGAGATGGTACCCATCATGATTAACCAAGATACACCTTTCGACCATTTGAAGACTATCGTCATACACAGGCTAAACTAACTACTAAAACAGATTGACTAACGAGTACAAGAGGGAGAAGATTACTAGCAGACACAATGACTGACCCAAGCTTTCGCCTTCATTTGTGTATAGTTCTCTTAAATGTGGGAATATCAGAATCAACCATTCTTCAGTGGATATGTTCAACAAAATGACAACAAGATCAGTTGATTTTCACCAACCCTACAGTCACAGACAAAAGCTTAGTTTGGATAAGGCCTTATATAGAGCAAAATTTGCTGCAAAACCATCCAATTACAAGACCAACTTACAAATGGGAAACCAGGAAGCATAACTGCCCTAAGTATTCACCTTCATTAAATAAGACTTGACGCTTTACATGGTGGAGACTAAAAACAGGGCTTGTGGTTACATCATGTGGATGGATCTCCCTTGGAAGAGGTATGGTTCTGATAAGAACTGTAGAGTGTGTGCTTGACGTTTCATCCAGCATGCTCTCGTCATCCTCAAGAGAGGAGCCTGATAAGCCATGCTCCAGATTTTACAGAACAATTGTACATGTATACAAAATTATGTACAGATATTGTTCAAAATCTGGAACATGACTTTCATTGTTAGGCTCAAATCAGAACATGATATAAAGTGCTTACCGAGTGAGTTGTGTCGTCAGTAATGCCAGTTGCCAGTGATGTGTTAAACTCCAGAAAACTGTCTCCAAGGGACTTGGTCTTGTCTCTTCATCAATGCTACAGCTAATAAAACCAAAGAGTCAAGTAAACAAAGATCATAGCCGAATAACATACAAGTAGACATCACTGCGATGTCTTTATAGTCTTTAACTCATATTTTCGTATTGACCTTTGTTTCAACTCTCTTCAATTGTTGGTTGATCAGCAAACACAACTCCTGAAAAGACATAATTCTAAAGCTTCGAAGCAGCCATTTTAAACTGACACCCCTTCTACTTTCTTGGGCTCTTTCAACAGCCCAAGAAAGAAGACAATTTAGACAGTCCAAAATCGTCTGATTCAATAGGATTTTGCATACACCGAAGGGGGTTGGGCCAAACACTCTCTGATATTTCATGTTTTACCTGCCATCCAAAATTTATCAATGGTATTAAATTATGGCTCCCCATACACAGGTATGTCACCCAGGTTTACGCGAAAATTAAATTAATCCACAGAGAAGGACCTCTGTCCCTGTCAACTTTTTGAAAAGTGAAGAGACCTGTAACATAATGACGTCATGCTTAGTTTCCTAAGGCAGTAAGGTGGGAAGCAATAACTGTCCAAGTAAAAAATAATAGCTTGACATCATTATGTTTTGGGTCCATATATGAAATATATATGAGTCCACAGGGGACTAAATCAGTGAATTATACCTTTGGAGTAACCAACAACATTGGACCCACGTACCTTTTACCCAGCAGGCAGCAGCAACAGATCAAAGTCCGATCACCTCAACAACGAGCACAGGAACCCCATCATCAAGAAGCTGGATGTACCATGAACAGCGGCTCACTCAGCGGCTTGTGCTCTGTCTGAGATGGACACACACAACAGTCATTAAAAACATGCAGAAGGAAGAAATGACAATACAACATGAGTGTATTAGCTTGGATTAACTGATTCTCAGAGGGCAGTGGAGAATGAGAAAGATGGAGAAAAGTAAGTTATAAGTGCTTCCCTAAATGACCTTCTTCCAGGCATGTGGAACACAAAAGAACTATTGTGAAGATGGCTTACATCATACTTCCCAGCCAATGTTGAATCCTTGGTGTGTATGATAGAAGCCTGTCTTGTGTTAAGGATATCATGAAAGAAACTCTGGACGCACACGTTATTTATTCTGCACGTTGCCGCCATAGGCATGGAGAGCCTCTATCTGGCAGATTGTACAATCGTGTTACTATCAGGTTCTGAAACATTGTCCAATCGTAGAGTATAAGATCCGACACAGCATGCACAGAATGACGAAGCAACATACATGGAAATCACTGAACCGATTTTGTAAAGATCAAGATCGAGATTCTGCATGCTTGGGGCGGCAGCGTGCAAAGAGCGAATTGTACCTACTGTGGGCTAGCGTGCCATATTGTAACAACCTGATGCATTGCACCTTTAATGTATTTGACACAGAAGGATGGCTTCAGTGAGTAAAAAGTTGGCTGATAAAATAAAACAAGTCCAGATTTTTTTAAACAACCCTTGTGGAATGTGTACACTCATCCTTGTACGTGATTTGGATCCAGGAATGAGGACATTTCATTTCAGTACACTCCTCATTCACTACAAGCAGCCTGTAGATGCCGTCTTGTTTCTGTTCACTTTGGCACAAATTGTACAACCATACCAAAAAATTCCATCCATTTTTTGTAGTTTAATTCAATCCAACCTTAAAGGCTGGGGATTCTCATTGGTTGAAAACTTAAAAGACAAAACCCAAGGTCAAGATCTACAGAACAACCAGGCATTTCACTATTACCATAACCATGGACTAATATCAGAATATGATGTAGACTGTTTCCATACCTATTGAGTAGTGTCACCAGTGATAAGATATCTCTGATTTGTTACACTCCAGAGAACGGCCTCCAGGGACTAGCTTGCTCTTGTCTCTCTGTCAAACTACTGAAACTAGGGAAACTAAACCATGTTTGAATTCCAATCTGTATTACTGCACACATGTGGAGGCCACAATTTCAAAATATATAGGTGCACTTTACAACAGTAGTTGAAACATCATTGAAAGCAGTGTCAAATCAACAAAGATCGGGGCCAAATAATATACAAGCCCACATCACTGGAGTTTCTCATATAAATCTTCTTATCTTCTTAGTTGTCATTTTTCCATTTCTTTTCAATTGTTGCTTGACTAGTTAGTATATTTTATTTTTCAAAACACCTTAAATACATGTACACTTCCCAAAAGGTCCTTTTCCTCAAGCCTGTAAGCAGCAATTTAACATATTACATCCCTCTACTTTTTCCAGTTCTTAAGATTTGTTTTCAGCCATCTACAGATGCAAGCCTGCAAAACAAAGAGTGTTGATCTGGGGTTATGTTTAAACAATCCCACCTGTTTTTTCAGCCAAGCAATCTCTTCAATCTGCCTTGAGTAGAAGCACAACTTAATTGGTTGAAAAGAGCCGTGTTGGTTGGGAGTAATCATTTTGTTGGTAGCGATTGGGCTGCTACCATGTCCTAGTCGTTCATGAACCAGCGATGCAAAGTTAGTAACAAAGGAGCCTCTGATGCCAAGGAAATAGTGTTCTCTCTCGGTCCAACTTAAGGCTAATACAGGAGATCACAGTCTCTGCAGAAAACATTCCCAAATTATAAACAGTATTAACTGTAACCTCCAAGAGTGCATGTGAAATCATAATAAAATCAGAGGATTTTGGGGACCATTTTAACCTTTATAGCTCCCCATATACATGTCACCCGGTATTTGGGCAAAATAAATGTATTCACCAAGCATGATCCTTAGATAGACATAATGAAGTCACACTTTGTTTACACGAGCTATATTATAAGAAAGTAAGGTGGGGTAGGTCTTAATGTACTAAGTCTACAGGACATGAGGCAATGAGTTCACAGGAGACTCAATCAGTGAATCCTACCTTTGGGATGACCAATAACAAAAGATCACTTACGTTTTACCAAGAAGGCTACAGTAAGAGATCACAGTACAATCACCTTAACAACAGTGGCCATCATCGAGAAATGACAAGAAGCTGGTCATCCTGTAAGCAACGACTCATCAGCGGCTTGTGCTCTAGCTGAAATGAATGCACATAACAGTCATCAAAACATGCAAAATGAAAAAATGGCAAGAAAATAGGAGTGGAGGGGCCTGTTTGCCGATTCTCAGAGGGCTTTGAAGAATCGGAAAGATGGAGAGAGCTGATTGAGAATTTGTAATTCACGTATGTGCACCCAGCACTGCCGGTGTATCAATCTAGTTATACATGGCATTTTATGGGGTGGTGCATTACAGGGGTAGCCATAATCCAGTCCCGCCTCCTGCGATACGGCTTCAAATTTTGATCAAAAGAAGCAGCGGTGGAGAGCCGTAGCCAATGTTCAATACTTGTGCATGCTGTATTCTCACATGGAGACGCCGCACCGTGTGTTGCCAACATAGAGTGCAACATAAACCGTTGAAAACATTTCATGTAGGGGTTTAACTGAAGATATACACGTACCCTACATATATATTTGCAATGGATGTTTGTAATGACACACGTGATAAAGCCAAAAATGCAAATGTTTTTTAAAATAGATATTGAGCCTCTTCATACAACAGTGTCATTAGAAGTGAGTATCATTCCATGACATAAATAAACTAAATTCTACAATATTCAAACATCAATTGAACTTTTGGTTAAGCAATGTGTTGCTGTGACAGAATAAAATCACAGTGCACCTGAATTTTAAGTTCTTGAATCTGGCTTTAATAA
Source organism: Acanthaster planci (assembly GCF_054643075.1). Classification (NCBI taxonomy): domain Eukaryota; kingdom Metazoa; phylum Echinodermata; class Asteroidea; order Valvatida; family Acanthasteridae; genus Acanthaster; species Acanthaster planci. The sequence goes on along the minus strand of NC_141786.1, from coordinate 19,423,406 downwards.
CTTTTGCAAGCTAATGACCATCAGGATGACGTTTAGTTCAACGCTGGCTTCATATTTATGTGTTTCACATTCTTGTGGAAACCCCTATTGCAAGAATATCATGATTTGTTTTGCACAAAGACGGGAATAAACAAATTTTCACTGCTTGAAAAAGACTACTGCATATTTGACTACATCAGATCTATCACTCACAAAACAATCTAGCAAATGTCTCATTTCCATCACAAAAGCTAATTGGCATTCCAGTCTACAACCCTGAACAATAAGTAAAACTAAGTTAAGGAAACATACATGTACATGGTAAGTGCTGCCACAATAACCTTCGTATCTGAATGAGAATGACTGAGAGAGAGGGGGAGAGACAACGGAATAACAGACAGATGAATAACAGATAGACTGACAAACATACCGACAGCACATAGACAGATGAACAAGACAAAGAGGACAGTTATCTTGAAAACTAGACCTCTCCCCATTGTATTTTCAGTACAAAAAGATTTTACGGTAATAACCAAAATCATTTTGGCAAAGAAAAATCTTTGAAAATAATCAAATTGTATTCAGAAATGATTAGCACAACCTCCAATTTTAAGATTTGCATCATGCAATCAGTAGAGATCTCCATGCATGGTTCCATGCAACACAGACTTAAAGTATGAGGCCTACTTTCTACCCAATTTTTACCAGGTTCACTGAAATATGTAGAAATTACAGATTGTATAATGTATTTATATAATTCTGAACCTCAGTGGATAGGTCTAGTTAGTTTCAAAGACTTTGACTTCCTGACAAATTCTCGTGGGGTGTAAAGTAATGTTTTCTCTTCATTTACCACATCAAATCATACTATCCTCCAGTTTGTTTAGACTACTCATTGACTATCAAATTAGCAACTTTGTCCCCACATACAGACTGGAGATTTTCATTGGTTGAAAAATTTGTTGGACAAAATTCATGTTTCAGATTTACAACACAACAGTACATAGGCCCCTATTACTCCCTAGGCCTATTTTTTTATTTTATTAACATTTACTGTTGGGGTGTTATCAGAAGTAGGCTAGGCCTACAGTGTTTGTATAGCGTGAGCTGTTTCCAGACCTGCTGAGTACAATAAAGTGTCAAAATACATCTCAGATGTGCAACAATCCAGAAAACGGTCTCACAGGAGTGTTCTTCGTCTCTCCATTACTGCTACAAGTTAAGAAACCAAAGGAACCCCTTTAAAATCCCAGCCTGCATGCCTGACAGTCACTGTGGGGCCGCCATGTTTAAATGCAGGGTGCACTTTACCACAGCAAAAGCAGTGTAAAATCAACAAAGCCAAGCCCAAACTTGTGGAGTTTGTAATACAGAAATCTCGTTATCGTCTTTGCCGTCATTTCTCCATTTATTTTCAATTGTTGGATGGTAAGCCAGTCTCAGTTCTCACCTTTAAGTTCACCTCCTGTGAAGTCACATTTGAACGAACCCGCCAACTTGGCCACACATGCGTTCTTGTGCGTAGGCATTGTAATGCTAATGCTCGCGCCACCGTGGAAAACTGGTCGTCGATCAACTTGCGCACATATTGAGCAGGGTACCAAACAGGGGATAAAACAGCGCTGGTGATTGGCGCGCTTGAAATAGGCCCTGTAAATGTGCACAAGTACGACGAAGATCTGAAGATAATGCAATTATTATTTTTTTCGTAATGTAAATCAAAAGAATGACCACTATTGCAAAGAAAAGAAAAGCATTTCCCAAAACTGTATGCGAGCAATTTGCATCAATATAAAAAACCATGTATTTCCTACCCCCAAAGCCTGGACAAACGTGACCATCTGAGGCTTGGGCTTTCAGAGCTACGGCTGGGTCTATTGTCTACGCGTCTCCACGCATTTCCAATGGAGTGAAGACCTATACCTAGCTCTTGACAAGAGATTCGGATGCAGCCGTAGTTTACATCTTGACTGCAACACACACCATGACGTCAAACTACAGTCAGTCGTAGAAAAGATGCTATACGAGACGTTATCTACCAAAAAAATCATCAAAATTACGTCCGAAATTCTGGGAATTCTAGCTAATTATACCTTTTTCAGGTTGCAATATAATGCCTCCTGAAGCGAAACCGATACTGGAATTTGATGCATTTTGTTTATGGTCGGTTTTCTTGACACAGACTGCATGCATATGAGCAAACGATGGGCAACATAGAGTGGTACTTATTATTATATTATTTTGTGGGAACGAGATGATTTTGAGGGAACGAAACGATAATTCGAGGGAACGGAATTAAAAAAAATCTTCATTGTGCCTGTCCCCTTAGGGGCTCCTTAGGTAGGCCTACTCGTAGAGAGGGACATTGAATGCAACTGTGCGTTTTTGCAAGTTGGGTCACACTCACTGTCCGACAGTAAATGCCCCCCCCCCAAAAAAAAATTCAAAATACATGTACATACAATGTAGGGCGGAAATAATGCCGCCCGGCGCTCCGAAGGAACAGGTTAGCCTTTCGACGGTTTGTGTGTGTGTGGGGGGGGTTGTCGGATCAGGTCGACATTCAAGATAATGACCAGAAGCGGTTTTCTTTTGAATAAGGGTTTGATATGCTACATTTTTAATCAGTCCTTTCCCAAAATTATTGAGCATACTTTTGCCCGATGCAGAATAACAGGTGAATCGCTGGACTGCTGGGCAGCTTAAAGAGCATAACACTGTATGGGTAAATAAGTGGTAAAACAAAACCACTTTCTAAAACCGTTGGGCAAAAAGAGACAAGTCTACTTATAACAGAGCCTGAAAGTTGACCCCTGATGGTGCGCTTCCGGAACACTTGGATAGGATAAATAACGAGCAAAGATGTTATAATTAGCTGTTTCGGCAACTCACAAAACAGGTATTGCTTTTCTGATTTTTTTTAGCTGTTTTGGCAACAGCCTGAACAACTCTTTCTTTTCTGATTATTTTTTTTCATTTCCTTTTTGGCTTTTTGGCAAGTTGCGAAAAAGGCATTCTTTTTGTTCTTTTTTTTTTTGTAGCTGTTTCGGCAACAGCCGGAACAGCTCTTGCTTTTCTGATGATTTTTAGCTGTTTCAGCAACTTTGCAGAAACAGGTATTGTTTTTCTGATTATTTTGTTTTTGCTGCTTCGGCAACTTTGCCAAAACAAATATTGTTTTTCTGATTTTTTTTTTCTTTTTCAACTCAATTCCTTTCACCAGTCGACTTTGGCAATTTACTAAATCTGATCGACTTAAAACTTGGCAGACCTTTGGACCATCATCCAAGGACGGTCCTAGAAAAAATTCACAGTGATAACCTCAGTAGTTCATTTACTATTGATGTTTCTAATAGTTAATTTTTCCCCATAGACTTTGTACACAGATCGCACGCAGTTTTCGGACTGTCCTATATCAGGCTATGAGGGCGCTATTGCAGAATTACGGTTACACCTGCTTGAGCTTTCCATTTTCAACAAACTGTCCTATATTTAACCACGGATGGCGTTGTTGCACAACATAGGGTTGGTACACACTTTGTCCAGCATAATGCGTGAGCAGTCCTCAACTTTGACCGAGAATTACTATCAGAACGAAAAAGAAATCAGACTAAGGATCCCTTCCATTCGATCGCAAATATACCCAAGTATGCAAATATTAAATAATATTTCATAAGTTTTTTTCCAGTTTAGACAAACATCACGTGACATGAAATTAAAGGAGCAGTTTTCCTGCACACGTGTTTCTAGGCCATTGACTTTGTACACGTTTTCGAGCCACAATTTTGGTAACTCTGCTGTTTGATCGTTCCAAAGTGATAGCCGAGGAAGACCCCGATACAAGATTTATTGCAAAGGGATGACGTCATGATGACTTCATCACCTTATTTTATATTCATTTTTGAACATTAAATTTTTCCCCATAAATTTTTGTACACGTTTTTCTACTTAAGACAAGTGAACAAGTAGTCTTTAACTTCGGCGCAAGATTACTATAAGAACGAAAGAGAAAAGGGGTACTTTAAGCTCTGCTATTTGATTTGAAATATGCCTAAGAGTCCGAATATGAAGTAATATTTTATTAGAAATGTTCAGTTTAAGTGCAAATCACGTGACATGAACTTAAAGGAGCAGTGTTTCCGCAAATGAGTTTTTTGCCCTAGACTTTGTACACGTTTTCAAGGAATAATTTTAAAACCTTTCCGATGTTTGATGGTTATTAAAGTGACAGCCAACAAAGACCGTGATACAAAAATTATTGTAAGTAAAGGACGTCATGATGACGTTATCATGTCATTTATTCGTGATTTTTCAATATTTATTTTAGCCCTTTGACTTTGTACACGTTTTCAAGCAAGCATTTGGGTTAGTTTGAGAGCTTTGATCAACTTCAAAGTTACAGCCATGAAAGACCTTGATGAAAAAATACGTCGAAATTTATTACGTCGTGATGTCGTCATCATGTGATTTATTATTAATTTTTAAATATTTATTTCAGCCCATTGACTTAGTACACGTATTCGAGGCACTAATTTCGTACCTCAGTAATCATTGATCACCGTCAAACTTACAGCAAGCACTAACTATACAACGAAGATAATTTTAAAATATTTATGTCATGATGACGTCATCACGGGATTTGTTATTAAATTGTGAATACTTAAATATTCCTTTAAATGTATAAAAAAAACATATAAAATCAACCGTGGCCTCCCGCAACATTCTGTTTGCAGCAAGTGCCAGGATAAAAACCGGTCTTGATTTTGTCTCGTGTAGGTTAATTGACATAACCATTCCTTCCGGTTTAAACCAGATGTAGGCATATTGTTTGAAAGTGGTAAAAGCTGTAAAGTTTTTTTCAACATAAGGCGTCTGTTAATGCTGGGTTGAAACCTTGCTTATATCTTGGAGAGGAAGTGCTTTGAGCAAATATTGAGCTCATTTAATGATAACGTCATAAATAATTGCTTTTTCTTCGTAACGGACAGTATCGGCGTTATCAACGTGTCAGATGTTGATAATTCTGCCTGGATTCTACTTTTGCGTTGATTAAAAAGGCTCGTGACACCTGATGATCTGCGTGGGGACGTATTAAGTCCTGAACCCCAAACAGGACGGGTGATGAAGTCAATGACAACATCAGACCCTTAACTTGCAGATTCAGCGTGGCGACAGTTGCCAAATAATGGCAGAGTAGTTTTAAAGTGTATATCATACAGTTCAACTTCTAGTCACAGTTATCAAAAGTGAAATTCATTTTTGCGTCAAAATGTTCAGGATAGGGCAACAGATGTCATCTCTAGTGGTCCTGCAATCTTTATTCTCATATTTTGTACACAGAAAATGTGAAATGTGCAATCGATTACTCTTATGTTAGATATTATCAAAGATTTTTTGGTTTTTAGTGTGCATTGCATATTTATGATTATGCAAATAACACGGGGTTCGCCGACCAATGTCAGTGGAGAATACACTCTTTAAGGCCCATATATCTTCTAAAGTACATGTCCGATTGGGTTCATATTTTGCAGCACCTTGATAGAGAGTGCTTAAGAGGAAAATTGCCTTATGTGATGATGACGTCATGAGCAGACAAGTCACGTGACATTAAATTAAACTCTTGAAGGCCCTATATCTCCAGATGTACCAGACTAATCGGGTTCAAATCTTGCAGATATCTTGAGAAGGGGGTGCGTCAGAGGAATATTGACCTCATGTGCTGATGTCGTCACCAGGAGACAAGTCACGTGACATTAAAGGGGAATTTTTCAAACCACGACACCTCGAAAAGTACGTGTCCGATACGGTTAAAACTTTGTGTGTGGCTTGAAAGGGAAGGGTTTTAGACGAAGCCAGAATTCTGCAAAAATAAGAGGCAGTTGGACAAAAAATACGACTTCCTTTTGCTGATATATCCCTAACTACTGCAAATATGGATAATAAACTTATACCAATGGACAGGGAAACATGTGGCCTTTCAGATGACACCAAGATTACCAGATTTAGATAATTCTCAGACCTTTTATGCTCGATTATATGAAGCCTTCTCTGAGCGGGATAAGGACCGGTATAGCGTAGACGAAGCCAGAATTCCGCAAAGATATCAATCAGTCAGACAAGAACTTGCACTTCCTTTGGCAGATATTTCCCTAACTACTGCAAATATGGATATGAAACTTATATGAATGGATAGAGGAACATGTGGCCTTTCAGATGACACCAAGATTGCTAGATTTAGATAATTCTCGGACCTTTTATGCTCGATTATAGGAAGCCTTCTCTGAGCGGGATAAGGACCGGTATAGCGTAGACGAAGCCAGAATTCCGCAAAGATATCAATCAGTCAGACAAGAACTTGCACTTCCATTGGCAGATATTTCCCTAACTACTGCAAATATGGATATGAAACTTATACAAATGGACAGGGAAACATGTGGTCTTTCAGATGACACCAAGATTGCCAGATTTAGATAATTCTCAGACCTTTTATGCTCGATTATATGAAGCAGTCTCTGCGTGGGATAAGGACCGGTAGAGCGCAGACGAAGCCAGAATTCCGTAAAAATATCAAACAGTCAGACAAGAACTTGCTTTTCCTTTGGACGATATTTCCCTAACTACTGCGAATATGGATATGAAACTTATACAAATGGACAGGAAAACATGTGTATATGTGTGACAGGTATATTGCAGACGAAGCCAGAATTCCGCAAAAAAGGAGGCAGTTCAAAAAGACCTCGAATTAGTTTGGCGGCTATTTCCCTAACTACTGCAAATATGGATAATAAACTTATATGAATGGGCAGGGAATTATGTGGCCTTTCAGATGACACCAAGATTGCCAGATTTAGATAATTCTCAGACCTTTTATGCTCGATTATATGAAGCATTCTCTGCGCAGGATAAGGACCGGTATATTGCAGACGAAGCCAGAATTCCGCAAAAAAAGGAGGCAGTTCGAAAAGACCTCGAACTTAGTTTGGCAGATATTTCCCTAAATACTGCAAACATCGATACGAAACTTATATGAATGGATAGAAGAACAAATGGCCTTTCAGATGACATCAAGATTGCCAGATTTAGTTAATTGGCAGACTTTTTCTGCTCGATTATATGAAGCATTCTCTGCGCCGGATAAGGACCGGTATAGCGCAGACGAAGCAAGGATTCCGCAAAAATATCAGGCAATTGGACACGAACTTGCATTTCCTTTGGCAGCTATTTCCCTAACTACTGCAAATATGGATATGAAACTTATATGAATGGGCAGGGAATTATGTGGCCTTTCAGATGACATCAAGATTACCAGATTTAGTTAATTGTCAGACTTTTTATGCTCGATTATATGAAGCCTTCTCTGCGCCGGATAAGGACCGGTATGGCGCAGACGAAGCAAGGATTCCGCAAAAATATCAGGCAATTGGACACGAACTTGCATTTGCTTTGGCAGCTATTTTCCTAACTACTGCAAATATGGATAATAAACTTATATGAATGGGCAGGGAATTATGTGGCCTTTCAGATGACACCAAGATTGCCAGATTTAGATAATTATCAGACTTTTTATGCTCGATTATATGAAGCATTCTCTGCGCAGGATAAGGACCGGTATATTGCAGACGAAGCCAGAATTCCGCAAAAAAAGGAGGCAGTTCGAAAAGACCTGGAACTTAGTTTGGCAGATATTTCCCTAAATACTGCAAACATCGATACGAAACTTATATGAATAGATAGAGGAACAAATGGCCTATCAGAGGACACCAGGATTGGAAGATTTAGATAATTCTCAGACCTTTTATGCTCGATTATATGAAGCATTCTCTGCGCCGGATAAGGACCGGTATAGCGCAGACGAAGCAAGAATTCCGCAAAAATATCAGGCAATTGGACACGAACTTGCATTTCCTTTGGCAGCTATTTCCCTAACTACTGCAAATATGGATATGAAACTTATATGAATGGGCAGGGAATTATGTGGCCTTTCAGATGACATCAAGATTGCCAGATTTAGTTAATTGTCAGACCTTTTATGCTCGATTATATGAAGCATTCTCTGCGCCGGATAAGGACCGGTATAGCGCAGACGAAGCAAGGATTCCGCAAAAATATCAGGCAATTGGACACGAACTTGCATTTCCTTTGGCAGCTATTTCCCTAACTACTGCAAATATGGATATGAAACTTATATGAATGGACAGGGAATTATGTGGCCTTTCAGATGACACCAAGATTGCCAGATTTAGATAATTCTCAGACCTTTTATGCTCGATTATATGAAGCATTCTCTGCGCAGGATAAGGACCGGTATATTGCAGACGAAGCCAGAATTCCGCAAAAAAAGGAGGCAGTTCGAAAAGACCTCGAACTTAGTTTGGCAGATATTTCCCTAAATACTGCAAACATCGATACGAAACTTATATGAATGGATAGAGGAACAAATGGCCTTTCAGATGACATCAAGATTGCCAGATTTAGTTAATTGTCAGACCTTTTATGCTCGATTATATGAAGCATTCTCTGCGCCGGATAAGGACCGGTATAGCGCAGACGAAGCAAGGATTCCGCAAAAATATCAGGCAATTGGACACGAACTTGCATTTCCTTTGGCAGCTATTTCCCTAACTACTGCAAATATGGATATGAAACTTATATGAATGGATAGGGAAACATGTAACCTTTCAGATCACACCAAGATTGCCAGATTTAGATAATTCTCAGACCTTTTATGATCGATTATATGAAGCAGTCTCTGCGTGGGATATGGACCGGTATAGCGCAGACGAAGCCAGAATTCCGCAAAAAAGGAGGCAGTTGGAAAAGAACTCGCACTTCCTTTGGCAGCTATTTGCCAACTACCGCAAATATGGATAGGAAATTAAGATGAATGGATAGAGGAACATATCGCCTTTCAGATGACACCAAGATTGCCAGATTTAGATAATTCTCTGATTTTTTAGGCTCGATTATTTAAAATATTCTCTGCACAAGATAAAGACCGGTATGGTGCAGACGAAGCCAGAATTCCGCAAAAATATCAGGCAATTGGACACGAATTTGCATTTCTTTTGGAAGAAATTTCCCTAACTACTGCAAATGTGGATATGAAACTTATATGAATGGATAGAAGAACATGTGGCTTTTCGAAAGACACCAAGACTGCCAGATTTAGATAATTCTCAGACCTTTTATACTCGATTATAGGAAGCATTCTCTGCTCGGGATAAGGACCGGTATAGCGTAGACGAAGCCAGAATTCCGCAAAAATATCAATCAGTCAGACAAGAACTTGCACTTCCTTTGGCAGATATTTCCCTAACTACTGCAAATATGGATATGAAACTCATACGAATGGACAGGGAAACATGTGGTCTTTCAGATGACACCAAGATTGCCAGATTTAGATAATTCTCAGACCTTTTATGCTCGATTATATGAAGAAGTCTCTGCGTGGGATAAGGACCAGTAGAGCGCAGACGAAGCCAGAATTTATTAAAAATATCAAACAGTCAGACAAGAACTTGCTTTTCCTTTGGACGATATTTCCCTAACTACTGCGAATATGGATATGAAACTTATATGAATGGACAGGGAAACATGTGGCCTTTCAGATGACACCAAGATTGCCAGATTTAGATAAATCTCAGACCTTTTATGCTCGATTATATGAAGCCTTCTCTGCGCCGGATAAGGACCGGTATGGCGCATACGAAGCAAGGATTCCGCAAAAATATCAGGCAATTGGACACGAACTTGCATTTGCTTTGGCAGCTATTTCCCTAACTACTGCAAATATGGATAATAAACTTATATGAATGGGCAGGGAATTATGTGGCCTTTCAGATGACACCAAGATTGCCAGATTTAGATAATTATCAGACTTTTTATGCTCGATTATATGAAGCATTCTCTGCGCAGGATAAGGACCGGTATATTGCAGACGAAGCCAGAATTCCGCAAAAAAAGGAGGCAGTTCGAAAAGACCTGGAACTTAGTTTGGCAGATATTTCCCTAAATACTGCAAACATCGATACGAAACTTATATGAATGGATAGAGGAACAAATGGCCTTTCAGATGACATCAAGATTGCCAGATTTAGTTAATTGTCAGACTTTTTATGCTCGATTATATGAAGCATTCTCTGCGCCGGATAAGGACCGGTATAGCGCAGACGAAGCAAGGATTCCGCAAAAATATCAGGCAATTGGACACGAACTTGCATTTCCTTTGGCAGCTATTTCCCTAACTACTGCAAATATGGATATGAAACTTATATGAATGGATAGGGAAACATGTAACCTTTCAGATCACACCAAGATTGCCAGATTTAGATAATTCTCAGACCTTTTATGATCGATTATATAAAGCAGTCTCTGCGTGGGATATGGACCGGTATAGCGCAGACGAAGCCAGAATTCCGCAAAAAAGGAGGCAGTTGGAAAAGAACTCGCACTTCCTTTGGCAGCTATTTGCCAACTACCGCAAATATGGATAGGAAATTAAGATGAATGGATAGAGGAACATATTGCCTTTCAGATGACACCACGATTGCCAGATTTAGATAATTCTCTGATTGTTTAGGCTCGATTATTTAAAATATTCTCTGCGCAACATAAAGACCGGTATGGTGCAGACGAAGCCAGAATTCCCCAAAAATATCAGGCAATTGGACACGAATTTGCATTTCTTTTGGAAGATATTTCCCTAACTACTGCAAATATGGATATGAAACTTATATGAATGGATAGAAGAACATGTGGCTTTTCGAAAGACACCAAGACTGCCAGATTTAGATAATTCTCAGACCTTTTATACTCGATTATAGGAAGCATTCTCTGCTCGGGATAAGGACCGGTATAGCGTAGACGAAGCCAGAATTCCGCAAAAATATCAGGCAATTGGACACGAATTTGCATTTCTTTTGGAAGATATTTCCCTAACTACTGCAAATATGGATATGAAACTTATATGAATGGACAGGGAAACATGTGGCCTTTCAGATGACACCAAGATTGCCAGATTTAGATAATTCTCAGACCTTTTATACTCGATTATAGGAAGCCTTCTCTGAGCGGGATAAGGACCGGTATAGCGTAGACGAAGCCAGAATTCCGCAAAGATATCAATCAGTCAGATAAGAACTTGCACTTCCTTTGGCAGATATTTCCCTAACTACTGCAATTATTTATATGAAACTTATATGAATGGATAGAGGAACATGTGGCCTTTCAGATGACACCAATATTGCTAGATTTAGATAATTCTCGGACCTTTTATGCTCAATTATAGGAAGCCTTCTCTTAGCAGGATAAGGACCGGTATAGCGTAGACGAAGCCAGAATTCCGCAAAGATATCAATCAGTCAGACAAGAACTTGCACTTCCTTTGGCAGATATTTCCCTAACTACTGCAAATATGGATATGAAACTTATACGAATGGACAGGGAAACATGTGGTCTTTCAGATGACACCAAGATTGCCAGATTTAGATAATTCTCAGACCTTTTATGCTCGATTATATGAAGCAGTCTCTGCGTGGGATAAGGACCAGTAGAGCGCAGACGAAGCCAGAATTCATTAAAAATATCAAACAGTCAGACAAGAACTTGCTTTTCCTTTGGACGATATTTCCCTAACTACTGCGAATATGGATATGAAACTTATATGAATGGACAGGGAATTATGTGGCCTTTCAGATGACACCAAGATTGCTAGATTTAGATAATTCTCGGACCTTTTATGCTCGATTATAGGAAGCCTTCTATGAGCGGGATAAGGACCGGTATAGCGTAGACGAAGCCAGAATTCCGCAAAGATATCAAACAGTCAGACAAGAACTTGCATTTCCTTTGGCAGCTATTTCCCTAACTACTGCAAATATGGATATGAAACTTATATGAATGGACAGGGAAACATGTGGCCTTTCAGATGACACCAAGATTGCCAGATTTAGATAATTCTCAGACCTTTTATACTCGATTATAGAAAGCCTTCTCTGAGCGGGATAAGGACCGGTATAGCGTAGACGAAGCCAGAATTCCGCAAAGATATCAATCAGTCAGACAAGAACTTGCACTTCCTTTGGCAGATATTTCCCTAACTACTGCAAATATGGATATGAAACTTATACGAATGGACAGGGAAACATGTGGTCTTTCAGATGACACCAAGATTGCCAGATTTAGATAATTCTCAGACCTTTTATGCTCGATTATATGAAGCATTCTCTGCGCAGGATAAGGACCGGTATATTGCAGACGAAGCCAGAATTCTGCAAAAAAGGAGGCAGTTCGAAAAGACCTCGAACATAGTTTGGCAGATATTTCCCTAAATACTGCAAACATCGATACGAAACTTATATGAATGGATAGAGGAACAAATGGCCTTTCAGATGACATCAAGATTGCCAGATTTAGATAATTCTCAGACCTTTTATACTCGATTATAGGAAGCCTTCTCTGAGCGGGATAAGGACCGGTATAGCGTAGACGAAGCCAGAATTCCGCAAAGATATCAATCAGTCGGACAAGAACTTGCTTTTCCTTTGGACGATATTTCCCTAACTACTGCGAATATGGATATGAAACTTATATGAATGGACAGGGACTCATGTGGCCTTTCAGATGACACCAAGATTGCCAGATTTAGATAATTCTCAGACCTTTTATGCTCGATTATATGAAGCATTCACTGCGCAGGATAAGGACCGGTATATTGCAGACGAAGCCAGAATTCCGCAAAAAAGGAGGCAGTTCGAAAAGAACTCGCACTTCCTTTGGCAGCTATTTGCCAACTACCGCAAATATGGATAGGAAATTAAGATGAACAGATAGAGGAACATATCGCCTTGCAGATGACACCAGGATTGCCAGATTTAGATAATTCTCTGATTTTTTAGGCTCGATTATTTAAAATATTCTCTGCGCAAGATAAAGACCGGTATGGTGCAGACGAAGCCAGAATTCCCCAAAAATATCAGGCAATTGGACACGAATTTGCAATTCCTTTTGACGATATTTCCCTAACTACTGCAAATATGGATATGAAACTTATATGAATGGATAGAGGAACATGTGGCCTTTCAGATGACACCAAGATTGCTAGATTTAGATAATTCTCGGACCTTTTATGCTCGATTATAGGAAGCCTTCTCTGAGCGGGATAAGGACCGGTATAGCGTAGACGAAGCCAGAATTCCGCAAAGATATCAATCAGTCAGACAAGAACTTGCACTTCCTTTGGCAGATATTTCCCTAACTACTGCAAATATGGATATGAAACTTATACGAATGGACAGGGAAACATGTGGTCTTTCAGATGACACCAAGATTGCCAGATTTAGATAATTCTCAGACCTTTTATGCTCGATTATATGAAGCAGTATCTCCTTGGGA